>NC_073408.1:18594530-18894530 GCF_028641065.1 Leucoraja erinaceus
CAACAGTTCAAACAGACTGAAGTGCAGATGTGTCTGTGCGACGTGACCATCCGGGAGAGACAGTCCATGGGGGTGGGGGGCACTTAGCAGGGCCGGTTCAGAGCCACTATAGCTCTGGGAATGAAGCTGTTCCTGAGTCTGGAGGTGCGGGCGTAGAAGGCCTTGTAACGTCTTTAGTGCCATACATTTACCTGTATATGCCCCCCCTATTTAATTTACCAAAACCCATCAACTCATGTTTGTAGGGATTAAGTTCTATCTGCTAAAGCTCCACCCAATCCTCCATCTGATCTCTGTCTTGCTGCAGCAATAGATATCTTCCTCCCTATCCACTACACTGACAACTCTCATATAATTCACAAACCTACTGGTTATACCTCTTACATTCACATCCAAATACTTAATATACATCATAAACAAGAGTCCCAGCATCAGTCCCTGCAATACACTCATCACAGACTTCCCACCTAAAAAGCCATTTCCAGGATTTCCCCTGCATTACGCCATGCTACTGATCAACCCCAGTGTACATATATCCTATCTTTAAGATTTACAACAATAATTTCCCTCCCACTGATGTAAGTCTTATCAACTTTTACTTTCCTTCCCTTCTTAAATAAAGGAAGAACATTAGTCATCCTCCGTCTTCCCTGTGGTTAAAGAAGGTGCAGAAATCTTCATCAGGCCACCACCTATCTCCTCCCTAGCTTTCCATGACAACCTGAAATCGATCTCATCTGGCCCTTGGGATTTTCAAGCCATATGCATTCCATGACATCTCACACCTCATCCTTCTTAATAATGAAATACCGACCTACTTCAAATTATTCACCTATCCCTCTCTTCCATGTCATTTTTCTCTGTAAATATAGCAAATAAATATGAATTTTGTTCCTGACCCACACCCCCTAGCACCACAGATAGATCATCACTTTATTCCCTAATTAAACCCATTCTCCCCGTGAGTACCATCTTGAACCTGATTACACATAGTCATAGCTAGAGTAATGGAGTCATACAGCCTGGAAACAGGCCTTTTGGCCCAACTCGCCCATGCTGTTCAAGATGCCCCATCTACACTAGTCCCACCTGCCCATATTTGGCCCACATCCCTCTGAACCTTCCCTATCCATGTACCTGACCAAATGTCTTTTAAGTGTTGTTATTGTACCTGCCTCAACCACACACACACACACACACACACACACACACACACACACACACACACACACACACACACACACACACACACACACACACACACGCACATACACACACACACACACTCTCACACACACGAGAGTCAAGAGTCAATTTAATTGTCATTTGGACCCCTGGAGGTCCAAACGAAATGCCGTTTCTGCAGCCATACAATACACACAAATAGACCCCAGACACAACATAATTACATTTAACATAAACATCCATCACATAACTGTGATGGAGGCCAAAAAAAAACTTATCTCTCCACTGCACTCTCCCCCCCCCGATGTCAGAGTCAAAGTCGAAGCCCCCGGCTGGCGATGGCGATTGTCCCGCGGCCATTGAAGCCACGCCGGGTGGTGCGAGGTCGCACACCGGGTCTTGGTGTTGGAACCCCCGGTGTGCGCTCGCAAAGTCCCGCGGCCGTTCCAGCCGCGCGGGGCAATGGTGTTAGGCCCCGCTCCAGGAGCTCTTCGACCCCGCAACTCGGGCGGGAGAATTCGCCGTTGCAGGAGCCCCGAAAAGCGGTCTCTCTCCAGGGAGCCGCGGGCTCCCGGTTCCCGCCGTCCGCAGACCCGCAGCAGCAGCCTCCGACTCAGCAGCAGCAGCAGCAGCAGCAGCAGCAGCAGCAGCAGCGCTCCTCCACCGCTCCACCCGCTCCGGTCTCGGCCAGCTCCGCGACGGCGACGGTGAGTAGCACCAGAGTCCCCGGCTTCTTCCCGTTGGAGGCCGCTCCTCGTTGCGGCCTCAACGACACCTGAGACCCGACGAGAAAAGGTCGGGTCTCCAGTGCAGGGAGAGATTCAAAAGTTTCCCCCCCCCCCTCCCACCCCACCCCCACCCCCCCACACACACACCCCAACATAAAATAACAAAAACTACACAGAAACACAGACAAAAAATAATAAAAACGCGGACAGGCTGCAGAGGCCGCTGCTGGCCAGAGCCGCGCCGCCTACCGGATATCACACACACACACACACACACACACACACACACACACACACACACACACACACACACACACACACACACACACACACACACACACACACACACACACACACACTCACAGAATTATGCTGATTCCCTATTTCCCACTTCCCAGAACATTGAAACCATAAGAAGAGCAAAAGTAGTGGAGGTTGTCTGTTTCTTTACCTTCGGGTTGCGATTATTATAGACTGCTGCTGGTTAAACCAAAAGATTTAAACGTTTTAAGAAGAAAATTCACTTCATTCAATAGTTATCGGCAGAAACAAGCAATGCATAATTGTATAATTGTGTTGTTGTAGTCCGTATGGTTCCTGTCAAAGAAACGGATACCAATGCCAGTGAAAAGCAACGGTCGTCTATTAGAAATGTGTGCTTACAGTTCAGACATGACACAGGTTTGATGCAGAATAAAGGTTTCGCCAAATGTATTTTATCAACACCTCAGATATGTGCAGCATAGGTTCGGTATAAACAAGGCCCCCCCTTTGGTCTCCATCGAGATCGTTTAGGTGACATCTAGGAAGAAAAATAATCAGTATTAAGATCCTTCTGTACTGTGGCATCGAGCACTCTTGGGAAATATACAACACTGCTTTCGATAATGAAGCTATTTTGCTGTCAGTGATCAACTACAGCCCACGTTATCTGCTGCAAAGTCCTGCACCATCTCATCATGCCTGCACATTGCATGAATGACACTGTTGGAGAAACTCCCAACTCCCTCTTGGATTAAACACGGGACATAGCTGGTTCTACATGATCTCTATTCCTGGTTCCAAGTGACTTGCATCTGCCATTCATCACCAGACAAAACATAGTTGAGGAGATGTCATAGAAATATTCAAAAAACTTTGGAAGGTGTTGAAAAAAGAATCAGTAATGGATTATATGCATTGTGTGTAAGAGCTGTATCAAAAAGCTTAGTTTAGTTTAGAGATACAAAGCAGAAACGGGTCCTTCGACCCATTGGGTCCGTGCCGACTACCGATCCCCGCACATTAACACTATCCTACACACACGGGACAACTTTTACATTTATACCAAGCCAATTAACCAACAACCCTGAACGTCTTAGTAGTGTGGGAGGAAACCGAAAATCTTGGAGAAAACCCATGGGGTCACAGGGAGAACGTATAAACTCCGTACAGACAAGCACCCATATTCGGGATCAGACCCGGGTCTCCGGCACTGCAAGCGCTGTATGGCAGCAACAGTGTTATCACAAGAAAGAAATAAAGAAATTGTAAAAATGTTGGAAATTTTATACACAGACAATTAATGAGACCTGTCTTTTAATAATAAATGGATGTTAAGTGGAGACTGCAACATTCCTTGAAACATATTTCAGGGAGATTTTGAAAAGAAATCAATTGTGGAGATACAGGAAGGGGTTAAGTATTAGAATGGGAGTAAATAACTCAGTAATGTTGCTGACACAGGAAGCCAAATTGGGTCATTCAGTAGTGTTATTTCTATGATGGTGTGATTGTCAGCATAACCTGGGTTTAAGTCAGATCAAAGTTTATTTTGCACTATCTCTTCAAAGCCGCCCAGGTCAGGTAATTCCCTGGATTTGTCTTCTCCTCTGCTTGTTGTGAATTACAATCTTGGGTAAATGCAGAGCCAAGCTCCGTGGATCCTGAGGCAAACCCTAGTTCTTGCATTATTACTAAAAGAAACAGAAAGTACTCATAAAACACGGCTGTTCGCGATCAAGAGTGTTTATTTTGTCCTATGTGCCAAACATGAAGCAGAACAATTAAATTATTACTAGCTGCAGCTGAACCGAGTACATTGGATGCAACAACAACAATAGCAAATATATAATAATCACTTATTCTAAATGCACTCGATCATAATAGTGCTGCAACTAGAGTACGCAGAGCAACCATGGCCGTAAAAGTGCGTTGCTGAGGTAAGGTTGTTGTTAACGTTATGCAGGGTGGCTCGAGAGCTTGATAGTCAGAGTCATACAGCACGGAAATTGGTCTTTCAGCCAAACTCATCCATTCGGGAGTGCCATTTACCTACGTCTGGGCCATATCCCTCCAAATCTTTCCTACCCATGCAGCTGTTCAAGTATCTTTTACACTGCCTACTCAATTATGTCCTCGTGCCAACTTGTTTCCATTTATTCAGCAGCCTGATGTTTGATGATTTTAGCAGCAGCTTTAATTAGCATATTTCAGAGTTTTGGCATGTCGCTTTGTCTATTCCCATTCTTTTTGTCTTTCTCTCTTTCTTACTTTATTTATTTATTTATTTATTTCCTCCTTCCCTTCTTTTTTTCCTCTTTCTCTCGCTCTCTCTCTCTCTCTCACTCTCTCTCCCCCCCCCCCCATCTTTTTCTCTTTCTCTCGTCCGTCTTTCTTTCTCAAACGGAACTCATTAACCAAATTACTCCACAAATTGTCAAACCCAGCCTCACCCTCATCCAACCCACTCCATCCTCTCTGCATCTAAAACAAGGATGGGTTTGTTTTCATTTCCGCTCCAACTAAAGGTGTTCAAGGAACATAAGAAGGTGCAACACAAGATTAAGCCCTTCGGTCCAAGTCTGTCCAACCTCTCTCTGTAGTTGATACACTATAATACAGGCATCATTCTGGTAAACTTTCTCTGCACCCTTTCCAAAGCCTCCACATCCTGCCAGCAATGGGGTGACCAGAACTGCGTGCAATACTCTAAATGTAACAACCAAAGTCCTACAAAGCTGCATCATTACTTCCTGATTCTTGTATCAGTGCCCCAAGCTATGAAAGGAAGCTTACTATATACCTTCTATGTCTATGCATGGCCACTTTCAGGGAGTTGTGGACCCTCTGTATAACCTCTGTTCACCCTGAAACATTTCTCTTTCCACAGATGCTTGCTGAATACTGAGGTTTACAGCAATCTCTGTTTTTGATTTGCGATTTATATGTAGCATAAGTTCTAAAATCACTCAGCAGTGAGCCATCCAACGCATACAGGTCTGGGTTTCCTTGCAGAGTTATAAGATAAAGTCACACAGTGAATTAACTAGAAACATTGAACTTGCTGAACTCTCCTAAGAAGGTGCTAGGCAAAAATGTAAGGAAGGGTTAATGAAAGGTTTTATGTGTAATTCTCCATTCCATCAAATGATTACAAAATGGGAAAGGAGAAAAACCAAAAAGGCACATTATACATTACATTTAATGATCACTTTATTTCTTCCTTTGATTCTGGTTTATGAATCTTTAACTGTTAGCCAGTTGGCGAGTTTAAAGTGATGTTCTTTTACTTGAACACTTAAATCCATTCTTTAGTTTTTTTTCTGGCTGAATTTCCATTAGCGGCTTTCCGAATAGAAATTGTCTGCATTATTATGGAATGTGCATAAGATTTGCTCCATTCAATGATATGAAAGGGTTGTTTTTTGTGTAATTGTGTGTCAGTAACTTGTGGTGCCGCACGGAATAAGTGAAGTGTATCATTTGAATCAATCACTGTTTGGACTTAACATAGGCTTTATAAAATGATTCCATTTAATCTCCTTGGAGAGAGTGTTTGCACAAACTTTGACCTTTTCCAGCGTTATGGGTTGGCAGAAAGATGCCACCCTCTCCGACTTTTAATCAGACAGTTCAGCGAATGACATTTTCTTATGACAGATGTTAATATGTAATGGGGGCCAGAAGTTAACCTATTTGTTGACCCCCTCATATTAAATAACAAAGGGATGACAATCGTGTGGAGTGACAGTGCTGAATCCCGCTGCAGAGATATGTACAATCCAGCGTCTGCATCAATCCTGGCGTAAACCTTCATTGTTTATATTTTTTTGTCTTGTAATTCATTACAGCAGAGCAAATCTGACCAGTATTAGAAAAACACTATTTATATGACGCCTTTCACAAAGGTTGAAGTACAATATCACTTTTAGTTTAGTTTAGAGATACATCTCTGATTTAGTCTAGTTTTGAGAGTATATATACATTTAATGTACACACACACACATATAAAAATAAACACACATACACATTAAATATATGTGTGTGTGTGTGTGTGTGTGTGTGTGTGTGTGTGTGTGTGTGTGTGTGTGTGTGTGTGTGTGTGTGTGTGTGTGTGTGTGTGTGTGTGTGTGTGTGTTGTGTGTGTGTGCGTGTGTGTATGTGTGTGTGTGTGTGTGTGTGTGTGTGTGTGTGTGTGTGTGTGTGTGTGTGTGTGTGTGTGTGTGTGTGTGTGTGTGTGTGTGTGCGTGCGTGCGTGCGTGCGTGCGTGTGTGTGTGTGTGTGTGTGTGTGTGTGTGTGTGTGTGTGTGTGTTTGAGGGTTGTATTATTTTATAGCTTGCTGGTTGTAGGCAAGACGCAGCTCCTGAACCTGGACATTATAGTTTTCAGGTTCTTACAGCCTTCTTTCTGTTTGCGGGGGTGAAATGAGAGCATGGCCAAGGTGGTGTGGGCCCATGTTGATACTGGCAGCCTTTAAGAGATAGCTACCCCTGTAGATCACCTTGATGGTAGGAAGGTCAGTACCCATGAAGGATTGGGCTGTGTTAATCACTTTTGGCAGTCGGCACTGCCAAGAACCCTCAGAATCTTATATGTTTAAATTGCCTCGTTCTAAACACTAGTGCATGTAAGCACAGTCTGTCCAATCTTTCCTCGTTAAAATAACTCGCATGTTCATGGCATCAGCCTAGTATATCTTTTCGGAACTGGTTCCAATGCATTTAACATTCTTCGTTGAATAGGAATACTGCATACATCACTCCAGACAGGGTCTTGTAAAGGCCCTATATAACTGGTGAAACCTCCCCACATTTGTATTAAATTCCCCTGCCAATAAACAATAACATTATGTTCCACTTTCCGAGTTATTGGTTGCACCTGTGAACACTATGTCCTCATTATCCTCAAATAAACTTGAATTGAACTTGAAATCTGCATGCGAGCGAGGCCATGTATTACTTAGAGTGATGGTAAATACTTGGCGTTTCTCCAGAGTCCTCTCATGCAGTGTCCGGTAAATCTTGCTCACTGCTAAGTGGATTGCATTGGTGTCTTATTCTGCTAGTTGTTGAATGCTAATATTTGGTGTGGAGCTGGCGATAGGGTTGGGGTTTGGGTCAGGAACGCTGGAGGGGTGGGGCTGGAGCTGGAGGGTGGCCAACTGTGTGGCATGATCTATTCCTCTTCTCCAGGGATGCTGCCTGATCCACTGAGTTTTGTTTAGTTTAGAGATGCATTGTGGAAGCAGGACCTTCGGCCCACTGAGTTGGCGTCGACAAGCGATCCCCACACACTAATGCTATCCTACTCACATTCGGGACAAGTTACAATTATACTAAGCCAATTAACCTACAAACCTGTACATCTTAGGGGTGTGAGAGGAAACCAGAGCACATGGAGAAAACCCATGCAGATCACGGGGAGAATGTACAAACTCCGTACAGCCGGCACCCGTAGTCAGGATCGAACCTGGATCTCTGGCGCTGTAAGGCAACATCTCTACTGCTGCGCCACCGTGCCGGTCCATGTTACTCCAGTTACTGCAGCATTTTGTGTTTATCTAGTGTGGCATGACAGCCCGGACCCAGAATGTGGGCTGGATTTGTAGCCGCGGTGCCAGGATCTGCAATGTGGGGCCGGGAGTGGAGCCTGAGCCAGGATTTGGAAAGTAGGTTGTGTGTTTGAATGGAAAGCCGGGATCTGGAGTGTGGGCTAGACATGTAATGGGTCAACAAGAAGATAGAATTGTATATCCGGAGTGTGGACTGGATTCACTTACAGCCGGGGTCAGGAATGTGGGTAGATTTGTAATTGATGCCGGCATCTGGGGTGATTTAAAAGGCTGAATCATACCTTGGAAGTTCCATGTTCATGGAGGATTGGCCAGTGTTTGACATTGTAACCTGAGTCTCCTTGCCAGCAGTCGTAGATGCATCCACAATTGTTTTGTTATCTGTGAAAGGTTCATGCTCCTTATCCATGGCAAACAATGAGAACCTAGTGGTCTAGTCTTTGCAATCCATGCACTGGGACAGCCAGATCCTTTTGCATCTCTGCGTTCGGAAGCCTCTTGCTATTTACATTGAATACTTTTCAATCTTTTTGCCAAATGTCAGTTTTCTACAATTTCGCATCACCCTCCACTTTTCAGATCCTTTCCCACCCTCTTAACCAATTCTGAAGGAATAAGATATCTGCGGAAGCATTAGATATCACTACAAGATATCACTGAGGAGCCTGGATTTAGTTTTATATGAAATACCATTCTGGAGTAACTCAGCAGGTCTGGAAGCATGTTGTTTAAGAAGGAACTGCAGATGCTGGAAAATCGAAGGTACACAAAAATGCTGGAGAAACTCAGCGAGTGCAGCAGCATCTATGGAGCGAAGCATCTCTGGAGAACACAGATAGGTGAGGTTACCTATCAACACTACCTATCCATGTTCTACATGGATGCTGCTGACCCACTGAGTCACTCCAGCACTCTGCATGGGCGGAAATCCTGGGGGAGGGTGGGGGGGACAGGGGGGCCACGTGTCCCCCCCCTGCTTTGAGAGGTGGGGGACAATCCCCCCCATGTTTTGTAGTCTGGACTATCAGCCACTTTCTAAGGGCTGAATCGCCTGTTCGCGGGGCCTTTCAGTGCTCGGCGCGAATTAAAATCAAACTGCTACAATGAGGCGATCGAGACTCCCGATGTTGAAGCCCCCGCCGGCCAATAAAAGGCCCCGTGAACGGGCCGATTCAAGCCCCACGATTCGGGGCGGACGAAGCTGCTGTTGCTGGAGTTCGGAGTCGGTCACCAACCAGGTCAGCTCCCGATGTTACCGTCCACAGGGCCAACGGTCGAAGACTCACATGTGTGCGCATGCGTGCGCGCGGCCACCAATAAATTGTGTTCCCCCCCTCCCCATGTTTTGATAGCAATTTCCGTGCCTGGCACTCTGGCTTTTTTTGTAAACCAGCATCTGCAGCTCCTTGTTTTGTCATATTCACTATGTTTGGGTGAGTGGTTCTGCCCTGAATCACTTGTTTGCACAGAAGACCTCAAGTGTAGCACAGTGTGAATGAGCAAACGGCAACAGACGTGTAATGAGTCAACAACACGATGGAATTGTATATCCAAGCCACAATTATGATATGAAGCTCTCTTCTGCAATGTTTTCCATCTGACGCCAGTGATGGAAATGAAACCCAGGTGGGGTGTCATAACTGGTGTGCAACACAAAGGATGTCGAATATTATTGGCAAGGTGTGTAATGGAGTGTGTAATGGGATGTGTAATGAAGTGTGTCACTGAAGGGATACCACCTGATTTACTGATTGAACCAGAACATGTCCACTTGCCTCATTTGGCAGCTGCTGTCTTGCCTGTGGAGGATGTGCATGTAAATCTCAAATTAGAGAACTTAGAGCTACATTTCAGAGCCGTTGTGACAGAGCGCAGCATTGTCAAAAAGCTGCCTTAGTAAAGGATAGGATGAGAGATTCTCCTCTTTGATTAACTACTTTAACGCAGTTAGCTCAGGGTGACTTCAAAGATCTCCTGATGCTAATTGAAGAGAAAAAGTCAACTCGAGATGTTATCTGTTCATTATCCGCCACAGATGCTGTCTGAACAGATGAGTTCCTCAGCTTTTGCTCAAGATTCCAGCATCTGCAGTTTCTTATGTCTCAATGACTAATTCCAGTTATGTGACCAATATTCCGTGACTTTCAACCGGACAAGCTCACCAGTTGTCGTGTTGCCGTCTGTGAAGTTTTGCTGTTTGCAGAATGAACTTTATACTTGCGTATCCGCAATGGTCACCCCAGTAATTCCCTTTGTTTAAAGACTTGTCACTGGATGTACCAAGGTGCCTAATTAATATTTTATTGTCACATGAAGAAGTGCTCAACCCAAAACGTCACCCATTCCTTCTCTCCAGAGATACTGTCTATCCCGCGGAGTTACTCCAGCTTTTTGTGCCTATCTTCGGTTTAAACCAGCATCTGCAGTTCCTTCTTACACTTATTGTCACATTTATTTGGTACAATTAAATTAATTTTTGCATACAATACACAAGTATGCAAAGAGTCACCACATATAGTGCACTGACAAAGTTACAAAAAGTATTCAATATTGTCTAATATATATGCTAATATATATGTATATATATATTACTAAAAGTCTGATCTTGACCACTTCCTGTTCTGTATATTGATTTGAGAAAAAACGCTGCCACTTACGGCTGTGATTTTTTGCCATTTTACTCAGTCCCACTCCGCTGTGCAGGACAAGAGGATTTTTCCCATCGATGAAAAATAAAAGAGCTATTAGTATTTAAAAAATGTTGAGATTCTCTCTCCTGAAGTACACGCCCCTTCCGGAGGGACTATAAAACCCAGAAGTGTTGAGTGCCTCAGTCAGTCTCTGAAATATGAGGGAACGAGAGGGTCATGTCTCTCAGTCTGAGCTGTGAACAACACTGAACACATGTCTACTAAACTGTGAGTGGTATTACTGACCTGTCAGTGCCCTTAATGTGGTTTGAAAATATAGTTTGGAAATGCTAAAGCTGTGTTGCCTTTGGTTTGGAAATGTTAAAGCTGTGTTGCCTTTGGTTTGGAAATGCTAAAGCTGTGCTGCCAAATTAAAGTTGCCTTGCCAAATTAAAGTTGCCTTGTCTAATTAAAGTTGCCTTCCCTAATTAAAGTTGCCTTGCCTTGCCTTGCCTAATTAAAGTTGCCTTGCCTTCTTTATAATTAAAAGTCTAATCTTGACCACTTCCTGTTTGCGCTTTATATTGATTTTAGAAAAAAACGCTACCACGTACGGCTGTGATTTTTGGCCACCTTACTCAGGGCCCCCCTCCGCTGATCAAGTGCATAGCATTTTACCATCAATGAAAAATTAAAGAGTTACCAATGTTTAAAAAATGTTGAGATTCTCTCTCCTGTCAATCACACCATGAAAGCCACGCCCCTTCTGGTGGGAGGGGGAGGGACTATAAAACTCAGAAGTGTGGGCGTGGCTCAGTCTGTGCAAGATGGAGGAGGGAAAGGTCACGACTTGCTGTCTTTAGTGGCCTTACACCCTGTTTGAGATGGTATGAAACTGCACTTGAATTTGGTGGCCTTGCACCCTGCTTGAAATGGAATTTCAAGGAATAGCCATGACTCAACTGCCAGCCCACCAGCCGTGAGTGAGTGAGTGAGCTGCCAACACTACAGGCTTGAGTGACTGAGCCGCCAGCCCAAGAATCCATTCGGCCCACAAATTCCATACTAAGCCTCTGGAAACAAGTCCCATCAGCCCACAACACCCATACTAGCACTCCAGAAAGCCACCACCACCCCCACCCACTGGCCACCAATATTGGAATTGGTGGAGAGGTGGAATATGGCATTGGGGGACCAGCCCTCCCATGTGATGCTGTGAACCAACGGGTCCCACTTAGTCTAGTATATATATGCAACAGATTATAATGCATTGTAGAAAGTTGCCGACCTGATTTATACGTTTTACAATATTATAATATATAATATATATTATTGTATTCTATATGTATGTATGATATTGTGTTACAGTATAGACTGTATAACATATGTATAATAAAATGTATATAATATATGATATAAGTATACATAACATACATGTTATAATATATACAATAGCTATATATGTTATAGCTAAATCTTTCTTCCTGAAACATGCACTTGTCGATCAATGTCTGATCCTTCCTTGCATTCTAATTAGTTCAGCAAATTACCATTGATTTGGATGTTATTCACTATTTCAATTAACATTGTGTGTCAAGGTTGGAGATGTGGAGTAGCGTTAAGAAGGATGCTCGGAGCAATTTTGACTGCATGATCTCATGAGAGGTGGTGAGAACGAACTGTCAGCACTTTTTGCCTCTTCCTCAGTGAGACAATTGGAAATAAAATTGCGAAAATGTATAAATCAGGTCCGCAACATTATATAATGCATTTTAATCTGTTGCACGAAGACCTGTATTAGTTGTTAAATCAGTGGGAAGATGTTATGCATTCCTAATGCCCAGAAGGAGGCATTACATCCCATAGTACTTGTGCTGGCATTTTGAAAAAGCTGTCCAATTATATTTAAGATCCAATTACTTGTAAAACCATGAATAAATCATATTTCGCAAGTTAAACAGAATGATAGGGATTCATTCTCAGACCAATAACATAATGGGTGCAATATCGTAGAATCTGTATACATTATGAAAATCGCCTCTTCTTAATTGAAACAATATTCGGATGTAAAGTACAACACTTAGCCAAAGGTTCTTGACACCAGCACTGCAGACTCAAGAGACTGCAGATACGGGAATCTTGAGGAAAATACAAAATCTTGAAAAAATTCAGCAGGACATGCCGAATCTGTGGAGAGAAATACACACACAACTTTTTGGTGAGGACCTTCCTTCAGTCTGAAGAAGAGTTCCGACCAAAAATGTCATCTGTCCATTTCCCTTCACAGATACTGCCTGACCCTCTGTGTTCCTGCAGCAGTTTGTTCAGTGCCGATAATGCCCAATATACAGAACACCCAGAGGTGCATTAACCAAGAAGTAGACATCATTGGTGGGCAAGAGGCAGAGCTTAAAAAACTGGTAGCACAATCGTGCAACTTAGAGAGCTGTTGCTTTAGAGGGCCAGAGGCCAAGGTTCAATTCTGAGCTCAGATGCTGTCTGTATGGAGTTTGCACTTTCGGGGATTTTGTGGATATCCCTTGGGTGCTCTGGTTTACGCCCTGATCCCAAAAATGTGCGGGTCAAGTCAAGTTTGTTGCAATGCACAGGTCGGGTGAGGTAGAAGCACAAAGGAAGACCTTCCTTGCAACTGCATCACCGGCAAATGGAATCAAACAAGCTCACCAAAACGAATTATACATGAATTATAGATAGATTACACGCACCATTTCTAAAAGAATGCGGTGCAAAAAAACCAAGACATTATTGCAAAGACGTAGCTGGCAGAGATTTTTGTACCTTCCTTAGCCACAAGTGTGATGCCGGAAAACTGGAGAGTGGCTAACATTGTGCCTTTATTTAAGAAAGGCTGCAAGGACAAGCCAGGGAAATAAACAAAATGGGGAAACCTCACATCAGCAATGGGAAGGGGTGGGAGATTGCAACCTTCACGTGGTCTGCCCTGTTTCGACAAATGCAATCAACCCGTTGTGCACAATCATATAAGATCAAATAGAACAAGTTGTCCTACAACTTTAGGCTGTGCACGCCATACGCACGAAGAAGAAGAAGATGTAATGGGAACATTACAGGAAAGGATTCTGAGAAACGGGATCTGTCTGCATTTAAAAAGGCATGAACTGATTAGGGATATTAAGCATGGCTCTATGAGTGTGAAATCGAGTCTCACAAATTTGATTTAAGTTTTCTGAAGAGGTGGTCAAGTGGATTGATGATGGCAGGGGGATGCATATTGTCAACACGGACCTTAATAAGACTTTTGACAAGGTCTCATATGGTAGGGTAATGCGGAAAGTCAGAACACATAGGATCCAGGATGAGGTACCATGTGAACAATTTAATTACATCTGTATCCTCAACCACCTTGAGATGCACCCGCTAAGCCTGTTTCCCTGCACACTAAAGCTATCTAAACTGCTGAATGTATTATCGGCTCTCATATCTCTCATGTTTTGGTATGCATATGTTAAACAAGTAAAAGCTTTTACATCAGTTTATAGAACATCTTAATGGTACCCAAGGATGTCTTGATGATATAATCTGTAGACAGCAGAGGGGAACGAGAACCATTTCCAAATTGGGGCGGCATGATGGCACAGTGGTAGAGTTGCTGCCTTAGAGTGCCAGAGACCTGGGTTTGATCCTGACCACGAATGCTGTCTGTATGGAGTTTGTACGTTCACCCTGTGACCTGCGTGGGTTTTCTCTGGGTGTTCTGGTTTCCTACCAAAGAGATATAAATGTGTAGGCTAATTAGCTTGGTAAAATAGTGTATGTAGGATAGTGTTAATCTATGGGGATCGCTGGTCAGCACAGACTCGGTGGGCCGAATGGCCGGTTTCTGCACTGTGTCTCTAAACTTAATTAAATTGTGTTTGCTTTTATTGCCAGGTTAGCGATACAGGAATGTACATCTGTGTTGCCACAGGATCGAGTGGAGAGACCACCTGGAGTGGCTACCTGGCGGTACAAGGTATGGAGCAATGAACACATCACATTAACTGGAGGGCAAATAAAAGCAAAGGAGGTCTCTGGTACCTGCAGTTTAATTAAAATTAAAATAGAAAAAGCAAGTCCATTTATCTTACATTCAAAATGGGTTTTCATGATGGTCACTAAATGGAATGAGAACAGAAATGAAGTTGCCACTTAAGTCAAAGCATTAGCTTAAAAACTCTTTTACGAGCTTCCTTATGCCCCTGTCCCACTTAGGAAACCTGAACAGAAACCACTGGTGACTTTGTGCCCCACCCAAGGTTTCCATGTGGTTTCCGGAGGTTTTTGTCAGTCTCCCTACCTGCTTCCACTACCTGCAACCTCCGGCAACCACCTGCAACCTCCGGGAACCACACGGAAACCTTGGGTGGAGCGCAAAGTCTCCAGAGGTTTCCGTTCAGGTTTCCTAAGTGGGACAGGGGCATTAGTCAGTGGGTTAGTCGGATACCACGTGAGCGGTTTTAGAGTAGAGTAATGTACTGTTCCAAAGCTGCATTAATAATATCTGAAGAAAGGTCTCGACACAAAACATCACCTGTTGCTGTTCTCCGGAGATGCTGCCTGACCCGATGGGTTACTCCAGCATTTTGTGTCTGTCTTCGGCGCAAACCTGCATCTACAGGTGTTTCTGACACATTCATAATATCAGAGTTAGTATTCACATCCTACAATGAAAATCTGAATTCAGTCACAATCAAATAAGATCAAATGGAACAAGTTGTCCTACAACTTTAGACTGTGCACGCCATACGCAAGAAGAAGAAGAAGTTGGAAAATTTGGAGGTGATCGTCAGTAAATATAATCATGTATTTATTCGATTTAAGGAAAATCTGAATGATTCCCTAAATGTTCATTTGGATATGAAACATGGTCTGGCCTGTACATGACTCCAGTCACAAACCAACGTGGTTGACTTTTAACAACCTTTTGCTTGTTCAGCCAATTCCCTGTGTTTTGTCAAATTATTATAAAACTCAGACATCGCCAATTAATGTCAGTATTGACTCCCACATCCCAAGGATATTTGAAATACCTCTTGGGGCAAGGGTTGAGTTAAAACTCACTCACGATAAGGGAGGGTGGATCTTCAGCAGTGGAGGCAGATACAATAGGGCCTTTGAAGAGGCTTTTAGATGGGCACGTGAATATGCAGGGAATGGAGGAATCTGGACCATGTACAGGCCGAGGAGAATAGTTTAAATTGGTATTATGGACATTGTGGGGTGAAGGGGCTTTTCCTGTGGTGCACTGTTCTGTGAAAGCTTGAATGTAGAGGTACTCAGTAGATTGGGGGAAAGGAGGTTCCTGGGCAGAAACAAAGGAGAAGAGCACAGTTTGGAGCTGCCAGCACAGAATCACCTCCGTAAGAAATGTTAATAGATCTCCTGATAAATAGCTGGGCTTTCTCTATAATTGCTCCTGAATGAACTCCCGCTCGCATAGATCACTGGCAGCTAGATTTCCAATGTCATACCGTGACCTAGAATGAGGGGAGGTCAGGGGTTTAACAAATGTCTTTGATTGCGCAGTGCATTAGAAAAAATGATGAACTGTAATGGGCCTGTCCCACTTAGGCGACTACAGGCGACTGCTGCAAAATTTTCAACATGTTGAAAAATTTGGGGTGACAGTGGCGACAATTTTTGCTGTCATAGGTTGTCGCCAGGTGTTGTAGGTGAATTCCATTAAAACTAGTGCCTGGCAATCGCCTAAAGAGTCGCCTAAGTGGGACAGGCCACTTCAGTAACAAGGATGGAGCAGGCTAGCACACAGTGCACATAGACCTTTGAGGAACAGTATGCGTATACTTGCTGTGGAGTGGAGCTTGTTAGAGAAAACAGTGATACCTGCAGCTGCCTTGGAGTCATTATTCATGACTTCATGGATGCAGAGTGAACATCTATCCCTGTAGTCCCATGATAAACAGCAGGCTCTGAGAAACACACATTCAATCCGGGTTATCTCTGGAAGTAATTCAGGGGGTAAATTCAACAAAGCATCACTGGTGGATGCGTTGGGCTCCAAATTGTCCCTCTGTTTTAATGTGTCCGCTATAGTAAGGGCAGAATCTGCTGAATTCCCTCATGGATTTCTGTTCCTATTTATATTTGTATTTCTTTATTCGCCAGTAGCTTCTGTTGCTGTTATCTAAAATGGCTGCACCATTTGCATTGAGTGACAATGCTAACAAAATGCACCAGGATCCCAAGGACTATATGTAATGGTAACTTACTGGCTGTCTCTGGCTAGACATCTACAGATACAGTCTACAATAAACATACACGTTTAGGCTTCAGTTAAATGAATACAAGTGAGCTACATTACCTTGTATTTATGGAGCACCATCTGTGATGATAAATATCCAAGGAGATTAATAGGCCTGTTTATTGTAGGAAGGAACTGCAGATGCTGGTTTTCACCGAAGATAGGCACAAAATGCTGGAGTAACTCAGCGGGACAGGCAGCATCTCTGGATAGAAGGAACGGGTGAAGATTCATGTCGAGACCTTTCGTCAGAATTTGACTAAGCTACAGAAGTGGACATTAGAGAAGGCATAAAGTGTGGTCATACAGATAGATTTTAGAATTTGTATACAAAGGAGATAAAGAGTTCATAAGGAGCAGGGGTTTAAGAAGATTAGGTTTCCACAGCTTGAGGCATTGGCAGCTGAAGGAATGACCTTCATTGATGGATTTTGAGTATTGCAGCTATCTCTGAGATTCATTTGACTTTCTTCCTTGTGTATTAATTTCACCCTAGTCCCTTCCTTTATAGGAAAGCATGATAAATAAAAGGCATGTAACAGGTTGCTTCGGTCAATTCATCTTTACCACCCTCATCCACAATGTCCCTATTGCCAGGCTAATTGATCACCAGATGCATCACAGTAGAGCTATTTTGTTACAGATCAAAGCTAGATAACAGCAAAGGTGTGTAGGTCCACGAATAGCAATGAGAGCCATAAATGATTCTTATACAGTCACTCTTCACTGTGTCAGGATAAATCAATGGTTTATGTTGGTGAAAGGATCGACATGACCAACAAGCTAAGGATCGCTCATGTTCCTATGTTTACTATCCCTCCAAATTATATAAGCCCAAGGATTTCCAGCTTCACATTGATTCGTGCTCCATTATATGGTGGGTTTTGCATGTCCATTCATCGGTGGAATCCTGATGTCCCACTCAATGATGGGCTCGTCAAGACGATACAATGGCGGGGTCATGATCTCCCATTAAAGGGTGGATTCTTCATGTTCCTTTCAGCAGTGAGCTCCTAAAGTTCCATTAAAGGGTAGTTTCCTCATGTTCCATTCAATGGCGGGCATGTGATCTCCCACTCAATAGCGGGCTTCTCGTGTTCCATTCAATGGTGTCCAATTCAGTGGAAGACATCTCAGGCCCCATTCAATGGTGATTTTTGTGATCTCTGATTTAATTGTGGGCTCCTCATGTCCATCCCATTGTTGGGCTTCCCATGACCAATTCAATGGTGGGCTCCTAATGTTGCATTCAATGGTGACCCTCTCATGTCCCATCCTACCGTGGCCTCCATATGTTCATTCAGTGGGTGATCCAGCCTTTTGATTAGAGGTTTCACATTCTCTGTGCTGCCAACTAAAGGTTGAATGAGTCAACAGAGTTTAAACCCTATGTTTCTGGTTCGAGGACAAAGTTCCTGGCAACGTATTCCTGGCTGTGAAATCTGTTTCCCTGCAATTTAATAACAACAATGACAACTGAAAAATGTGTCTTTCTTTACTTCAGAAAGCGGGAGTCCTACACGTATCCTCTCGGCTGAACCCGACCTTCTTCCAGGCCCTCCCTCCAAGCCAGTGATCACCGACGTTACCCGCAATAGTGTCACCTTGACATGGCAGCCAAGCCAACACATCGGAGGCTCGGCAGTCACATCGTACATCATCGAGGCGTTTAGGTAAGGCGAAGAAAGAAAGCAGCTGGGAGAGGCAGGAATTAATATCATTGCACAGAGGCTTCACGTCCCTTTGGACAGCGCCAGGGTGTTATTTAGCGAGCGACAGCTCCCAGTGCCAATCGCTCACAGATTTATGAGGCTCACTCAGGTGGGGAATGTGTTTGTTCACGGAGAGAGATTTGCCTGTCACAGACATGACAGGAATAGCCTTGAATTACTGTCAGACATGTGCTGCACTAACAGGGAAAGGCTATGAGGCAGAACCAAAACTGCTTCCCTGGGAAACAATTGATGGCTGCATTAAAAGAGCCTTGAAATCCATCAGCAACATTGCTGAATAAAACAGCCAGCCTCTTCTTTATGGCTTGAGGTATTAATTTCAGAGGAAGAGATAGTAGAACATCTCAACTGTTTGGGAAATTTACTTATTTGATTTCCTTTGTAGCTTTGATTTGTTTCCATGCCGTGCACCTTCCCAGCTCCTGATAACTGTCCCCATGTTAGGAGATCCCCAACACCAGCCAACATTGACTCTCCATCTGTAACCTTTGTTCATCATAGCAACACTCTGCCCCTGAGTGCTCGGAAATTCTGCTCTTGTTCAGTTTTATGAATCACCTTTTCCATGTATAAATGAATTTCCTTGTTTCTTACCTAAACTTTCATTGAACATGGAGCTAGAACAATGAAAGGCAGCAGGTTAGTACACCATGGGAATTATTGCAGTTCCGCTGTGATCATTCTGCTGGTTTAGTTTACTTTACTTTAGTTTAGCATAGACTCGTTTAGTTTGGTTTAGTTTGGTTTGGTTTGGTTTGGTTTGGTTTAGAGATACAGACCGACCAGACTGTTTCTTTCAGTTTATTGTCCTGTGCACCGAGGTACAGTGAAAAGTTTGTTTTCAATCAACAGCAAGACTGTGTGTCTACAACAGAAAGACTATACATGATTAGAATCAGGCCTGACCTGTTCACAATTGGTCTATGTTATGTTATCCCACGTTCTCATCCATTCCCCACACACGAGGGGCAATTTTATTGAGGCCAATTAACCTACAAACTCGCATGTCTTTGGGGTGTGGGAGGAAAGTGGAGCACCTAGAGGAAACCTATACAATTGAGAGAACATTAGACAGTGATCGATGAGAGTGGGTGTGATTCCCTTCTCTCTACCTTAGGTTGAGAATAGGCAGCAGATTTTAAATCAGAGCAGAAAACATAGTTGAGAAATATATAAAATAGAAACAGAAAGTGCTGGAAGCTGTCAGGTCATGTAGAATCTGCGGAGATAAACAGAGTTAGAAGTTCATGTTAATCGCTGCATTCCACACTCCGCAGATAGTGCTTGATCTGCTGAGAATCACCTTTTGTAGATTTTGTTTTTGTTAATATTATTTTCAAATATCCAGCATCTGTAGTTTTTTGTAGAAACAATGAACTGTAGATGCTGGTTTACAAAAAATGACACACAACGTGCTGGACTAACTCAGCAGGTCAAGCAGTATCGCTGGAGAACATGGACAGGTGCCGATTGGATCAGGATCCTTTTACACTGTGAAGAACGGTCCCAACCCGAAAAGTCACATATCAATATTATCCAGAGATGGAGCTTGACCCACTGAGTTACTCCAGCACTTCATGTCTTCATCTGTAGGCTTTTGTTCCTTTCTTTGATGGAAATCAAAGCATTGTTTTTAATTTGGACTGAGAACATCTCCACATGAATTATTTCTTGTACCAGAACATCTGTCCCTCAGTGCCCCATGAACAGCACAGTTGTGCAATGAGTTGTCACAGCCTCGTCGCACAAGAGAACTGGGTTCAATCCTGATTCCAATGCTGGCTATGTGAAGTTTGCATGTTTTCATTGTGATCATATTCATGCCAACCATTGCACCCATCTCTAATGATCTTTTTACCGGGACTAGGTCTGTAGCCACTATGCCGTTTCAATTTAAACGCTTGCAGAAACTTTAACATCAGAAGAAATCCATAAGTGCTTTATGGGAGCAAACTTATAACAGGGAAGAAACCAAGACACAGATATTAGGAAAGGAAGCAAAAGTCTTGCCTGGAAAGATAGATTTTAAGAAGACAAAGTGGCAGAGGGAGTTGGAAAGAATTCAAGGAGATTAGAGACACAGTGATAGTGATGCTGTGCAGAGAGTAGCGATCGAGAATTGGAGGAATCTGATACAATCGCTCCACTCTTTTCCATGTGTAAATGTGTTTCTGTTATACTTGCGTTTGACGATTGTATTTATGTGCATAATTATCTGATTTAGGATTGAATAGGACTCAAAACAATAGCATTGTTGTTACATGTATGCGCTGTATGTATGTATTTATGTATGCATTGTTAGATCTATGTACCACTGCATGTAGCATATTAGTACCTGCACTGATGGAAAGCACTTTGGTCAACGAGAGTTGTATTTAAATGTGCTATAGAAATAAAATTGACTTGACTTGACTTGACATGTGACAATAATAAACCCAAATAGAGTTCTGGGACAGTTATTGAGCAAGAGGAAAGCCAGGAGATTCAGACGGGTGTGCCATGAAAAATTTTGGGCACTTATTGGGATTTCAACATTGAGATATGAATGGACCACAAGCTTAGGTCAGGCAATGAACACAAGGGGGCTGAAAATAGCAGCAAGTTTCAGCAGGAAATGAATTGGGAGTCCGTCGAGTAAAGGCGAAAAGTTACAATGACCTGGAATGCACATTCCAGACACACCTGTACTGGAAGCATGTCAGGCGAACTCCATCAATTAGACAAAATCTGCTTTCTAAAGTCAAGTAAACGGCACGGAACGTCAAGGTTGGATGTATGGTTTCCACTTTCAGTCCTGGAGATTGGTGATATACTACTGGTTGCCCGGGGATTTCAGGTCAAACTTTCAGGGTCATTAAAGCTTGTCAATGCTTGATAGGCAGAGAATAAAACAACAGCAGTAAACCAGAGATTGGAGATTCCCTGCCATCACCTTCCTAAAATATAGGGTCATAGGGAGTCCTGGAGTCATACAGCACAGAAACAGGCCCATGAGTCCAACTTGGTCATAACCGAACAAATGCCCCATCTAAGCTCGTGTTCAGCCCAGATCCCTCTATATCTTTCCTGTCTGTGCATCGGTCCAAAATTCCTTTAAATGCTGCTATAGTATCAACTAGCTCCTCTGGCACCACCGTCTGAGTGAAATTCATCCACGTAGGTACTGTACAATAGAAATTAGTGGGTTGAACTAGATGAACTAGTGAGATCAACTAGAAGTAAAGGTCATTAAAAATAAAATGAGCTGCCTGAATCTAGTCTTTGCTAACCATTGTAACGCACCTTCCCATTCCCATACTGACCTTTCTGTCCTGAGCACCCAAGGTCAGGATCGAACCCGGGTCTCTGGCGCTGAGGCTAAGCTGATATGCCATCTAAATTTATCTGCTGATTATTTGCCAACTTTCAATGTGCTCCAATTTCCACCCTAGCTGAGTGTTTACCGTAAGGATTTGATCTAATCCTCTCACTGATTTTAGAATTACAAGGAAACAACTTTATGCAACAGTTCAACTCCAAAGGCTATACAAATGCAGACTCTTGAAGCGTGAGACTCTTATTTTCTCTGCAAACACCGCAAAGCAACCTTATTATGATCATAGAACAAACAAATGGCTGTGGGACATCCATCACCTTTAACCGCTGAAGGGACCTTATGTGATGGATTATGTTGGCTTATGTTCTGACTAGCCAGAAGAATACTGGATGAAAAAATCATTCATTTATTTCCAATTAAAATACAATTTTACATTCCAAATAACTGGAAATCTTTCGACAGAACCCTTCTGGCGTGACGCTTTAAAATGCATCAGATGTTCAAATGATAACATTGTAGCTTTTATTTGGCTAGAAATTTGGCTGCCTGAGCTGTTGATATTTAGCAATGTAGTCTCTTCCGAACCATGCTAATACATCCACTGCTCTACCACTGCCCATTGCACATAGGTAAAAATAGTGTAAATTGGGCAATGTTTCACTGTCAGCGCTTGTTTGAAAGTAAAACTGCTTTCAAATGTGTCACAAATTCACAGAATGTTATACATTTATAAAACAATGCAAGACCGCGATTGAATGGAAGGTAGGATCTTTCCCCCTGAACAAACAGGACGATGACGAGGGTTACGGACTTAAGATAATTGGTAAAGGAGTTTTAGAGGAGTTACGTATTTATTTTTAATCCAAAGGTTCTGGAGGTTGGGAATCTACCATCTGTAAAGGCGGTTGAGGCAGAAGAATTACAATTCAAAAATACTCAAGATAAACGCTTATTGTAGCACACCTTAATGTAGCGAGGCAGCACAGTGGCAGTAGAGTTGCTGCCTTACAGTGCCAGAAACCTGGGTTTAATCCTGATTATGGATGCTGTCTGTACGGAGTTTGTATGTTCTCCCTGTGACCTGTGTGGGCTTTCTCTGGTTGCTCCGGTTTCCTCTCTCATTCCAAAGGCGTGCAGGTTTGTAGGTCAGTGGCTTTGGTAAAATTGTAAATAGTCCCTAGTGTGGAGGATAGTGTTAGTACATGGTGTGATTGCTGGTCGGCAAAGACTCTGTGGGCGTTGTATCTCCAAAATCTAAAGTCTAAAGTAAACAGGAGCTGGGAAATAAGAATAGGATATGTAGTTATTTGTTGGCTACTTCCACATAATAGACTGAATGGCCAGCTGTGCCATCAATTTGTGTAGGTTTGACAACAATTCGACAGCTACTTAATTTCAAATCAGTCCACAAATTTCAGAAGTGACCTTTGGTGCTGCCTGTGTGGAGTTTGCATGTTCTGGCGGTAGTGCGGCTTTCTGCTGGCAACTAAAGGTTTCTCCCATTGTAAATTATTCTAGCGTTGGTTAATGGCAGAAAAAAATAAAATAAAAGGGGAGTTGATGGGCATGTGTGTGAGAGAATAAGGTGCAGTGGTACAAGGAAATAGACTGGGACAATGGGACTGACGGGATTGATCCCCAGGAGCCGATGGGCCGAATGTCCTCCTGTGTTATTATAAATGTAACTGTGACGTATGGGAAACTATGATAAGACAGCTCCTACAGCTGTGCTGCACCACAACTTGCTTTATTTAATCGATGTATACCGGCGGCTACCTGGAAAGGTGGACATTGTGTTAAATCCAGCTTGCTGCCTGCACAACATCACCATCCACGCTTTTCTCTTCAGTCAATCTGCAGGGAGCACATGGCAAACAGTGGGCGAGTATGTAAAGGTTGAAAAGCATACAGTGACTGGTCTGAACTTCAACACCATCTACCTGTTTATTGTGCGTGCAGTCAACACCTTCGGCCTGGGAGATCCCAGCCCCATCTCTGAACCCGTCCGCACTCAAGGTAAGGTGATTTTCGCCCTGATGTATTGCCCCATAACTTTAACTTCATTGAATTTGTCCCATGTTGACGCCGCTTGTCCCACTACTGTAGTCCATTCGTAGAATTGCTGCTTGAAGAGGGAATGCAAGAGGCACTTACTGTGACTCACGTGCCTTTAATGATAGCATCGAGAGAGAAGGAGCCTTGGGTTTTCATAGCATTCCTGTGTGGGTACAAACTTTGGAAGATGAGCTCCATTCTAGTCATTCTCAGTGATTGGAATCAAGAGTTCCAGTTTCAGAATTGTGGGCAGGCATCTAGTACAGTAGCCTTGTATAATTTTAAATCTCGTAGAACGCCCAAAATTCATTCTAATATTATGTGCCAAAACTGCCAACTCAGAAAGCCTCCTGCATGCAGGAAAGTGGGTAGAGATAGTTAATGACCCCAACATTGTGGGGAGAGATGAATTCACTGCAGTCAAAATAGAATAGGTAACTCAAGACACCAGGGGATCCAGCTCAGGTTTGTACTCTTATCTACCAACTCAAACCCAGGCAGTTGTTTTTTCATCTTATATATCTTGTACAAGTAAATGTTGTAGAAAATGAGAAGGGATGGGTGACGTTTTGGGTCGAGACCCTTCATCAGACTGTCTCAAGCTGAAAAGTCACCCATTCCTTCTCTCCAGAGATGCTGCCTGTCCCAGCTTTTTGTGTCTATCTTCAATTTAAACCAGCATCTGCAGTTCTTTCTTACACATATAGACAAATGTTCATCGGTTTACAGATTGTTAGGATAATTGTTAAACATTTGACTCCTGGACAAGCCATTAATTCAAATTTACAGGCAGGACTTGATCTATGACCTATGACTATAGTTAGAAACATAGCAAATAGGTGCAGGAGTAGGCCATTCGGCCTTTCGAGCCAACACCGCCATTCAATATGTTCATGGCTGTTCCTATTAACAATAGTTCTTCCTATTGATTAATTAACCCTATAATGGGCCATTAATGCAGTATTAAGTGTGAGTAAATACCAGGTGTTAGCACATGTTGGCACGTTAATTGCACTAACTTCTCCTCTCACCCACAGATGTGAGTCCGACTGGACAGGGAGTGGACCATCGGCAAGTACAACGTGAGCTTGGGGAGATGGCAGTCCAGCTACAGCCTCCTGTCACCTTGACATCGACCACCATCCAGGTCACCTGGACAGTAAGTAGTGAAGCGCTTCTCCAGCGACCCACACCTCCGGCCCTTTGTACCAACCGTTAGTGTTTCCCACACAAGCACTCTGACAATATAATGTAGGGACAAGGCAAGATATAGCATGGTGAAGAAAAGAATAAATGCATGTAGCCAGGGGGTCATATCCAATTTCAATGGGTAGACTATCACAGGTGTGCAGCCAAGGAGGCATTTTGAATAGACATTTTTTGTTCAGAACTGCTGATGATTCCTCTTGTATTTAAACCACCAACTCACATGTGGCAGTGTCAGCTCGATGCTGTTCTTGGCATCGTGTCATTTCTTTGCGTGTATGGGGCTAGTCTCTTGACTGTCTTCACACTTAGACGCAGCAGACAATGTAATATCTCCGCAGATAGACACAAAATGTTGGATTAACTCAGCAGATCAAGCAGCATCTCTGGAGAAAATGGATTGGTGGTGTTTCAGGTCGGGACCCTTCTTCAGACTCGGCCTGAAAAGTAACCTATCCATTTTCTGCAGAGATGCTGCCTGACTCGTTGAGCATTTTGTGTCCATCTTTGATATAAACCAGCATCTGCAGTTCATTTTTATTACCTTAATATCTCCACAGCTTTAGAAGGAATGGTCCCACACTCATCTATGTCTATGGTTCTAGAATAACCCTGGCTGTGAAATGACATTAAGTCTATGTAGTGCATGTAACTTTCCAACAAGACCAGGACACAGTGGACATTGTACCACTGACGGCAAAGGGGATCTGAACAAAAATCATTGAGAATGCAGCCTGAATTATAGTGAAGTATAAATTCAATCATCGAGTCATACAGCACAGGAACAGACCCTTCGGCCCAACATGTCCATGATGACCCAGTTACCCCACCTATTCTAGTCCCATTTACCTGTGTACAGCCTATAGTGCTCTGAATCTTTCCTGTGCATGTACTTGTCCAAATGTCTTTTTAATGTTGTCATTGTACCAGCCTCAACCATGTCCTCTGGCAGCTTATTCCATGTATCCACCACACTCTGTGTGGAAAAAGTTGCCTCCTGAGGTTCCTATTAAATCTTGCCCCACTCTCCATAAAGGTAGACAAAATTGCTGGAGACACTCAGCGGGTGAGGCAGCATCTATGGAGCGAAGGAGTAGGTGACGTTTCTCCAGCATTCATACTGAAGAAGGGTCTCAACCCGAAATGTCACCTATTCCTTCGCTCCATAGATACTGCCTCACCCGCTGAGTTTCTCCAGCATTTTTGTCTACCTTCGATTTTTCCAGCATCTGCAGTTCTTTCTTAACCACTCTCCATAAACCTATGTCCTCTGGTTTTTGATTCTCCGACACTGCGTAAAAGATTCTGTGCATTCTCCCTATCTATTCCGCTCATGATTTTATATACGTTTATAAGATCACCCCTCAGACTCTTGCACCAACAGATAAAGCCCCAACCTGCCCAACCTGTCTCTATAGCTATAAATGAGAGCACAGAGAGACGGGAGGGGGGCAGGGAGAAATTACATTCATTGACGACACTTTTCCTCCAGAAACCATACAACATTGCATACACTAAACACCAGTGAACTACATGGTCGCCATTTGTCCTGCAGGCTCACAATCATAGCCATACAGCAAGGAAATAGGCCATTTGGCCTAACTTGCCCACACTGGCCAACACGCCCCATCAATACTATTCCCACCTGCCAGTGTTATCCCATACCCCTCTAAACCTATCCTATCGATGAACTAAGGCAGAGGAGCAGGGAATGGGATGGGCACCAAATATCTGTTTGTTTATTCTTTACAGCAATTAGAAAGCTCGTACAATATCAGATAGACCTGCTGAGTAAACTGTAAGGTTGTGTGAGTGGAGTAAAGGAAACAGCATCTTCTGTATAGTCATAGGGTCATAACTAGTCTATGCTGACCAAGATGCCCCATCTAAGTCACATTTGCCTGCGTTTGGCCCATATCCTTTCAACCCTATCCGATCCATGTACCTGTCCAAGTGTCTTTTAAATGTTATTATAGTATCTGCCTCAGCTAACTCCTTTGGCAGCTTGTTACGTACAAAGGGGATGGGGAGGGGGGTTGCTGGAGGTTATCTAAAATTGGAGAATTCAATGTTCAGACCATTGTGTTATAATTTTCTGATTCTTTTCTATACTATTTCCCGTGCCAACAACCTCTGTATCTACTGCAAAACGATGTTGAATTGTACCTTTAAAGCCAGCAATGACAGTGTCTCTTTCTACCCCGTTTTGTTTCTTTGTAGGTTGATCGCCAAGCCCAGTTCATTCAGGGTTACCGGGTGATGTACCGAACCAAAACTAGTGCCTGGCTGGTTCTAGATGTGAAATCCCCAGCTGAGCGCACCACCATTCTCGTAGACTTGAAGAAAGGAACCGAGTACGAGATCAAAATCCGCCCGTATTTTGACGAGTTCCAGGGAATGGACAGCGACCCCGTCACTGTGCGGACACCAGAGGAAGGTTAGAGTTCAGGGCGCAACCCGGCAGTGCAAGCCTAAGCTCAACCTTGCAGGAGTTTTGGGGCAAGCTGATCCGCACCAAAAACACACCGCAGGCTGGCAGTAAATTGCCAGGATGCTTTATACTGTGCCTGGTCTTCTGCGATAGAATAATAAAGCGTGTGGTTAAAAAAGGCTGACAATTTGCCAAGAGTTTCTTGACGTTACTGCCACAAACGATGGAACAAGCTGCCAGAGGAGGTTGTTGAGGCAGGGACCTTTGCAAGGTTTAAGATCAAAAATAGACAGGTACATGGATAGGACAGGTTTAGAGGGCTTTGGGCTAAACGCTAGCAGGTGGGATGAGTGTAAGTGGGGCATGTTGGTTGGTGTGGCAAGTCCTTCCACGTTGTGTGACTTTCTGATTATAACTAATTTCACACCTGTAACTTACTGCATAAGTGTAGTCAGACGTGATGGACGCGGGGGTCTGGACGAATCGCTGAAAAGTCCCGGCGACGTCATGTCCATTATTTGACTTTTCAGTTGAGCGGTCATTCGGTTAGTTGGCTTGTAGGTGATGCAGCTTTTCAGTTAGTTGGCGTTTCGGCTTCATACGCTTTCGGTTATTTGGCGTTTCGGCTTTGTTTCCGTTCGGTTATTTGGCTTTCACTTCTTTGCTTCGGCTTCTTGTCCTTCGATGCCACGTCCGCACACCCACACCGACACAAGAACAAAGGGAAGAGTTTCAGTGTAATATAGATGGATAGATTATTTGGAACCGCACGACTCCATAGGGTTAGCACGGATGTAGGCATGGTGCGGACTTGAGGCGCGGACCATGCTGAGTACGATTCTGGTCAAGGTCTCGTTTGGCACACTGCACAGTGGCGCAGCGGTAGAGTTGCTGCCTTACAGCGCCAGAGACCCGGGATTGATCCTGACTACGGCCGCTGGTTGTATGGAGTTTGGACATTCCCCCTGTGACCACGTGTGTTCTCCCCAAGTTTCCCCTCTGGTTTCCCCTCCCACATACCAAAGATATTGATGTTTGTAGGTTAATCAGCTTCTGTGAAAATTGTCCCTTGTGTCTAGGATAGAACTAGTGTGCGAGTTGGGCCAAAGGGCCTGATTCCACACTGTATCTCTAAACAATGTTCACCCTGAGGCTGCAGCGAGTGAGTTTGGCCTCTACCCTCTTGCAGGAGTGACCGCACTGTGGAATGAAACCAGATTCTGTAAATTCTGCAAAGTGCCTATTTACTTTCAAAATCTCCTTTTATGGTCACATTTTGATCTATTCAACGGCCCTAGATCATGATGGTGGGAGGAGACAGACCCTCAGAGCAGCTGAAGCTCATAATGCGATGATCATAAGCGCAACTGGTTATAATCTACCAATCAATCTCCTGTTTCTTTTATTCCTCCGCATCTCCCTCTTCTGATCTCCTCACATCTGTTTACAGATCTGTGATGGTTGAGCTCTGGTAGAAAATTGACAGTTCTGTCTCCCAGCTGTGCCTGTCTCTTAGTTCAGCTTCTGTCCCAGTGCAACTGCACCTTGTCCTTCAGCTGCACAATGGAGAAATGTTTATTTTAGAGGTGCAGCATGGAAACAGGCCCTTCGGCCCACTGAGTCTATGCTGACCATCGATTACCCATTCGCACTAATTCCATGTTATAATACTTTCTCATCTTGCCCTACATATTAGGGGGCAATTTTTACAGCTACAAACCTGATTGTCTTTGGGGTGTGGAAGGAAACCGGAGCACTCGGAGGGGAAACTCACGCAGTCACAGGGGGAAGGTGCAAACTCCACGCAGACAGCACCCGAGGTCAGGATCGAACCCGGATCTCTGTCGCGCTACCAGCTGTGCCACTGTGACATTAAATAGTTGGTAGTTCATCATAATTTAATACTTGCAAGAAAGACAATGGAGTGACCAGAGGCAGCAGTAAAATGGTCTGGGTTATTCCATCATATCTTTCCTTGAAGGATTAATAGTCTGGCTTAAGCATGGGGTATTGGAGGAATTGTTCTTTACATGCCATTGCGTTGCTCCAACTTGTCATGCTGGATGGGCAGTGCCAAGCATTACGTTCTTCTGTCTCTGATAAGAGCAACAATATTGCATCCAGGGACTGGATGTTTGCAGAAAAAATTAGGTTAAGGGAGCCTGGAAATTGAAAGTTATTGAAGGGAATGTGAGGTGTCTCAGATGTAGGTTTGAAGCGACTGGACAAGAAGGGATAAGATGGAATCAAGGTATTTGGAGATGGGTTACGTGAGGCAGGAGCAGGCAGGAGCAATGGGTGTGCCAAGGCATCCTGTTTGTGGATTTTCGGAAGGAGATAGAAGCAGGCAATGCAGGGTTGTGGAATAATGAGGTTGGGGGCTGTGGAAGGGAGATGGACTAAGGTGAAGGACAAAACAGCTTTCATTCGCTGTGTATTTTTGTGAGCTGCCCTGATCTTATGACTTGCCATGACAGTGGTTTCCCCTGAGGGAACATGTCTCCACACAGAAATTGTTGATATGGATAAAAGCAGTCAATTACCTCATAAAAATTGGCCTTGAACGTTTCACGATGCTTCAAAATGAAATATAATTTAAATTTATTTTTGAAAAATGAAATCAAATTTTAAAAGATCTATTTATTACTCAAGTGCTTTGAATATTGTTGAAAACTGCTGCCAGATTCACGTTCTCTGTTACCACCACTAACCCAGTTTAGCCTGACTCGGTCAGTCCTTAAGACATCCCTGAACTCACTTTATCTCAAATATGTTCATGTACGGAGCTGCCTCAGAGTCTTGCCAGGCATCAATTCTTGGACACCTCCTCATAAGCCTTTTACCATTCCTCAGCTCTGCACAGCCCGCTTCTATCTCTCACCCCATCAGCCTCCGCATCCAACACATCATCTCAGCCTCCAATATGATCCCACCAACAGTCACATCTTCTCATCCCCACCCTTTTCCACCCTTTTTGTAGAGTACGCTCCCTCCGTGACTTCTTGGCTCACTCATCTCTTCCTACCCAAACCACCCCTACCCCAGGTACTTACCCCTGCAACTGCACGACATGGAACACCTGGTCCCTATACCTCCTCCCTCACCTCCAATCGGAGGCCTCAGTAGTCCTTGCAGGTGAGACAGAGGTTCACATGCACCTCCACTAACCTCATCTACTGCATCCTGTGTTCTCGATGTGGCCTCTTGTACTTTGCAAGACCAAGTGTAGAATTGGCGATCAATTCGCCGAACATTTGCGCCCGGTCTGCTAAAGCCTATTGTATCTACCGGCTCCTCATTCTGATTCTGACCTTTCTGTCCTGGGCCTCCTCCATTCCCAGAGTGAGGCCACACACAAACTGGAGGAACAACACCTCATATTCCACTTCGGTATGATCGTTGAATTCTCCAATTTTAGGTAATTGCATAACCCTCTGCCATGCCCTTCTTCCTCAATATACTCCCCGACCTCACCCTTGTGTCCCACCTGGACTAGCAACTAGTTCAACCCTCCCACCTACATCCCTTTCTCTAGCTTCACAATTCATAACCCGTCAATCTTTTTGTTTCATCTCAGGTCTTTGTCCAACCATCCGCTCATCAAACATCTCGACTCATCTGTATCAACCTTTTATCTGCCAGGCTTTCTCCTGCCCCTCCACTCTCCTCAGCATAACCCACCCCAACCCAATCAGGCTGAAGAAGGCTCCCGACATGAAACATCACATATCCATAAAATAGACACAAAACGCTGGAGTAACTCTGCGAGACAGGCAGCATCTCTGGATAGAATGAATGGGTGACGTCCCGCTAAGTTACTCCAGCATTTTGTGTCTATCTTTGGTGTAAACCAGCATCTGCAGTTCCTTCCCACACATCACCTATCCATGTTCTCCAGAGATGCTGGCAGGACCTGCTGAGTTACTCCAGCACCTTGTGCTTTTTGGTCTGGAGGCCTGCTCTGCCTGTTTTCTCTTCACTTAAACATTCTTTTCTTCTTTTTTTCTGTCGCATGAAACAAAAACAGCCCCCGCTGCCCCACCGCAAGCTGTTACCGTGGCAACTATTGGCTTGAGTAACAGCACCAGTATCAGCGTGTCCTGGGAGCCACCCCCTGCTGAGGAGCAGAATGGAATCATCCAGGAGTACAGGGTAAGCCAGGCCACTGGAGGGATAAATCAAATGAACAGTGGAACCGGGGTGGGCTAATGACTGGGGTTTGAAAATATATTAGCCTAATTTCTCAACAGTTGGGACATGTTAATTAAAGAATTTAATCATAATTGTTCTGAGGTGAAGAACGAAAACAAAAGAAGCCTCATAAATCCATGAAGGCTTGGCATTTTTACAATGAGCCTTTAATGGTGATAAGGTTACTGTTTACCATATGTTCATTACTTTAATTGATCTTTATTCCCTTTGCAGCTGCCCTGTTTTAAGGAAGGACTGGTCATGCATACTCAACACCAAAGTTAAAACAGTTGAGGATTAGGGGTTGTATTTTGCACTTTCTGCTTGAAGTGTTCCCTTGAAGTATTTTTTTTTCTCTCGCTGGAGTTAAGTGCTGGCAAGTGTTGGTTGGCATCGAGTTTGCTGATCTCAATCTGAATTCAATAGGATGCACGTGTAGGAAGGAACTGCAGGTGCTGGTTTAAACCGAAGATAGACACGAAAAGCTGAAGTAAGGCAGTGGGTCAAACAGCATCTCTGGAGAGAAGGAATAGGTGATGTTTCGGGTCGTGACCCTTCTTCAGACTGAGAGTCAGGGGAAAGGGAAACGGGAGATTTACACGGTGATGTAGAGAGATATAGAACAAATGAATGAAAGATATGTAAAAAAGTAACGATGATAAAGGAAACAGGCCTTTGTTAGCTGTTTGTTAGGTGAGCACGAGTACAGACAATGAGACACAATGGGAGGCATGACAGGGAGGTGGCCACTGTGTAATTGTGAGGGTGCTAGTCAGGGTATCACTATCTGGTCAGCTGACTTGTATCTTTCAATGCCTCTGGCTTGGCTCAGCCTTCTGCAGCACCCACAGTGAGGAACCAAAATTGCGTCTAACTTTGAAAAGACAGAATTAACAGAGCGAAACATGGAGACAATGACTAACGGCATTCTGCACAACAAAAACAGCCGTTTGGTTCCGCTGGGAATTGTCCTGCCGTTGAGTGGGGGCGAAGAGAATGGCGATTCATCATTCAGTACAAACACGCTGGCTGGTCAAAGCAGCCACTTGCATCCTTTCATTTTGGTTCAGCCCCTCACAGTCAGAGCCAGTAATGGAATCTGGTCGCATCCATTGGGGTAGATAATCATCATGATGGATGCGTGAAACAGTGTTTACCCCAAATGGCATCAGTCAGGTTCTCATTTCATAGACCTCAAAGAAACAATAAACAGGCAGTTGTGACCCTTCCCTTCCCTCCCCCCACCTTCCCCACCCAACCCCTGCCAGATTACCAAACAGCTGATGTTGACAAAGATGTACCTCCTTGTTACTGACTATCATCGATCCAGCTCCTACACACTATCGTTCAGTAACTCCTCCTCTGCCCCTTTTATTGCTAACTGTAGCACTATTATGTTAACCCACTTCCCTTGCATTTTCCTGCATGGTTGGGTCTTATCCGTCATCTAATCCTCTCAAAGAGAGACACAAAATGCTGGAGTAACTCAATGAATCAGGCAGTATCTCTGGAGAAAAAGAATAGGTGATATTTTGATTGGAATAAGTTGCCAAAGCGTTAGTAGAAACTAAAACCTCTTGAAACAATAATAGTCTGTGTTTGATGTCGGCTGCTCGAGTTTGAGTATTAGAAGTGTGAGCTCCAATGAGATAATAGAACAGCATAGAACTGTACAGCCCTTTGGCCCACAACATCCATGCCAAACATAACGCTGAGACCAACTCTTATCTGCCTACATATTATCCAGGTCCTGCATATCCATTTGCCCATCCAAAACTCTCTCAAATACCACTATCACATCTTCTTCAACCAACACCCCAGGCAGCATGTTCCAGGCACTCACCACCCTCTGTGTAAAATAACACACTCTACATCCCCTTTCAATTTTGCCCTTCTCGCATTCAATCTAAGCCCTCTAGAATTTGATTTTTTGCCATCCAGGGAACAGGGTTCTGACTGCCTACCCTATCTATGCCTCTCCTAATTTGACATACTTCGATCAGGTCTCTCTACAAACCCCCGACATTACAGAGAAAACAATCCTAGTTTGTCCATTCTCTCCCTGTGACTTATACCCTCTTATAGACAATCCAGACATGTCCTCGGTAAACCTCTGCACCCTTTCGAAAGCCTCTATATCCTCATTGTAATGGGGCAACCAGAACTGCATGCAGTTACTACAAACTCAGCCTAACCAAAGCCATATAAAGCTGCTTTGTCCCTTCATCTTTTAATCATCTTTAAATTGTCAAAGGCATCATTTTATCAGGCTGAAATATTAATTACTCATCTACTGTCTAGTCAAATCAACCATCAAAATCTGCTTGGGGCTACCATTCCTTAGCTTAAGATGAAACTTCTTAATACATCCAGATCTTCCGATGTTGGATTCAATTTGTTTATCTATACACTGTGTAATGAAATTCCTTGTTCACATGAAGCTCACAGAGTAAACAGCACGCATATAGTAATGATAAATACAAAATAAATACAACGATAAGTGCAAGACTGCAGTGCAAAAGAATATAAAAGTACAGTATGTAAAAGTAAAGAACATTACAAAGGATACAAAGGACATTTATTATCACATACACCAATTGGTGTAGTGAAATTTGACTTGCCATTGCAGCACACAAATAAAGATAAGACACAACATTAAAAAATTTAACAATAAACATAAAAACATCCCCCCACAACTGTGGGGGAAGGCATCAAAAGTCCAGTCCCATCCCCTGTTCACCCATAGTCGGGCCTATTGAGGCCTCCACAGTCGCCGCTATAGCAGCCCGATGCTTCAGGCCCTCTCGCCGGATGATGAAGCTCTAGCGTCGGGTGAACACTCTCAGCGGCTTGGAGTGTCTAGAGCGGATGCTTCCTCCCCGGAGTCCGCGGCTCCCGAAGTCCACGGGCCGCGCTGATCGGAGCTCCGACACTGGCAACCGTTATAAAATAACAATACAACCAAATGCAGTAAAGTTACGTGTAAGGGTAATTTAGTTTAGTTTAGAGATACAACATGGAAACGGGCCCTTCGGCTCACCAAGTCCACACCGACCAGTTAACTGCACATTAACACATAACTGCACATTAACACTAGGAACAATTTACATCTATACCAATCCAATTAGCCTACAAGCCAGTACGTCTTTGGATTGTGAGAGAAAACCGAAGACCTCGGAGAAAACCCACGCGGTCTCAGGGGGGAACGTACAAACTCCGTAGCCAGACAGCACCCATAGTTGGGATCGAACCTGCGCCTCTGGCGCTGCAAGCGCTGTAATGCAGCAACTCTACCGCAGTGCCACCGTGACGCCCTACATGACATCTCCTTCAGAAATGGGGATTGAAAGCGGATTCAGAGAGCAGTGGGAAATAAATTGTTCTTAATTATGAACATTTGCAGGAAAATAACCAACAATGCATCCATTTGGTTTTCTTAAATTACTCTGTAATTATAAGTATTGACATCGCTTGCTATGCTGTTTATATTGACTTGCACTAATATCTTTCATATCACCATGTTTTCATGTTCAATGCAAATTAATAACATATTGATTAAATTGCACTGAGAGCCCTTGGTTATCTCTTGGTTAGGACAGATCGTCATTCACTACCTAATCACATAATACCACATTAATACATTGATAATCAAATTGTTGTTCCTAAGATTTTTAAAAAAAGGCATTATCAGACAAAGCCTTGTCTCAGGTCATTGCCGTCAGCCAAGTAGCTGCCACTGTGGTTGTAGACTGAGCGAAAAGTAGTTGATGTTTACTATGCTATTTCCCGATCAAAATCATTCCCATTGATAGCATTGGAGGCAAAATCAGGGGCATATGTTGCTGAACTGGTTTTATTATGTGTGAGGTGTTGCACTGTAGTAGCTCAAGTGTATGAGGAAAGCATATAGTAAATGGAAGGACACTTTGACGGTGTCATAGATGTGTAGATTGGTCTAGGCTGCAAATCTTTAGCTCCATAAAAAGAGCAATACAAGTGAATGGGGTGGTGAAGAAGCCCATTATCGGTCAGGGCAATGAGTATAAAAATTAACAAGTTAAATGCAGATGAATAACAATTCTGGTAAGCCACATTTGGAGATTAGTTGAAAATTGATATCATGGTCGGCTTAGATAATGTGGGCCGAATGGCCTATTCCTGTGCTGTCCTGTTCTATGAGCCACACATCTCTGTTTCACTGCACATGGGAATGATATTGATTTGGATCCATGTTGTTTTCCCCGGTAGATTTGGTGCTTGGGAAATGATACCCGCTTCCATGTGAACAAGTCAATTGATGGAACCGTCCTTTCAACGGTGGTCCGCGGACTGATCGCCGGCGTGCTGTACCACGTGGAAGTGGCAGCGGCTACAAGCGCTGGAGTTGGAGTTCGGAGCCAGCCAGCGACTGTCCTCATAAGTAAGTGGATTAGAGTCTCATGGTAACTGCTGACACAGGGAGAATGCTCCACCACTTGCAGCATTTAAAGGCTCTGCATCAAATACAACATTTATTTCCTGTAACACATTTCTATAACGCTTCATTGTTTACACTTCGTGTACTCTAAGAATGCAGGGTTAGCTGTTCTTCTCTAGATGAACCTGGGATGTCATGTTTACCTTAGCAATGTAACTGAGGAAGAAAGGCTTGGATTAATAGAGCATGTCTTGCGGATAAAGATGTGCAGTTTAGAGATACAGCACAAAAACAGGTCCTTCGGTTCACCGAGTCCACGCTGATCAGCGATCCACAAACTCTACCTCCGTTACATTGATGATTGCATCGGTGCTACCTCCTGCACCCATGCAGAACTCATGGACTTTATCAACTTCACCACCAATTTCCATCCTGCACTCAAATTCACTTGGACCATCTCTAACACCTCCCTCCCCTTTCTTGATCTCACCGTCTCCATCACAGTTTTTATTCTAAAACTGTGGCCCCTGGTTCTGGACTCCCCCAACATCGGGAACATGGTTCCTGCCTCTAGCGTCTCCAAACACTCAATAATTTTATATGTTTCAATAAGATCTCCTCTCATCCTTCTAAACTCCAGAGTATACAAGCCCATCCGCTCCATTCTATCAACATATGACAGTCCTGCCATCCCGAGAATTAACTTTGTAAACCTACGCTGCACTCCCTCAATAGCAAGAATGTCTTTCCTCAAATTAGGGGACCAAAACTGCACACAATACTCCCAAGTGTGGTCTCACTAGGGCCCTGTACAACTGCAGAAGGACCTCTTTGCTCCTATACTCCACTCCTCTTGTTATGAAGGCCAACATATGACTCGGCACGGACTTGTAGGGCCGAGATGGCCTGTTTCCGTGCTGTAATTGTTATATGGTTATATGGTTAACATGCCATTCGCTTTCTTCACTGCCTGCTGCACCTGCATGCTTACTGATGACTGATGAACAAGGATCCCCAGATCCCGTTGTACTTCCCCTTTTCCCAACTTGACACCATTTAGATAATAATCTGCCTTCCTGTTTTTGCTACCAAAGTGGATCGCCTCACATTTATCCACATTAAACTGCATCTGCCATGCATCTGCCCACTTACCCAACCTGTCCAAGGCGCCCTGCTTTGTCATAGCATCCTCCTCACAGTTCACACTGCCACCCAGCTTTGAGTTAGCTGCAAATTTACTAATGTTACTTTGATGTATATTGTAAATAGCTGCGGTTCCAGCACCGAGCCTTGCGGTACCCCACTAGTCACTGCCTGCCATTCTGAAGGTTAATCCCTAATCTTTGTTTCAGAATTGGTGGCCAAGGCACTGAGGTCAAATGTCCCTGCTGTTCAAATAGCATAATTCAATCTTTTAGAAACACTGAGAAGCATATATCTCACCCAAATGATGGAACCTTCAGCAATGCAACTGGTCCTCAACAATGCTCTGAAGATTCAGTCTAAATTGTCTGCTAAATTTCTCGAATGGATAGGGGTCTTTTGAATTGGGATGTGACAGCAAAATTCGGTGCATTATATGATACCTTACTTGATTAGTACAAGTGTCAGAGGTTATGGGGGGGAAGGCAAGAGAATGGGATAAGGACGGAGTGTTAGATCAGCCATGATTGAATGACGGAGTAGGCATGATGAGCTGAATGACCTAATTCTACTCCTATTCCTTCTGACCTTATAAGTAGTTCATCTCTAGGTTCCCCTTTAAATCGCACACCATCCTGAGTGGGAAGTATATTGCTGGGGCCCTGCAGTATCTATCCAACAGCACTGTCAAGGTAACTTTACAAGAAGGATGTAGCAGTTGAAGAACGTCCTCACCACCACCCTGTCCAGAGGAATTAAGCAATAAATCCTGGCCTTGCAAGGAGCATCAAAAATGCATAAATTAGAAAATTAATACTGCTGCTGCACGTGTAGAATAGCATCTCGTCTGACAAATGGTAACCAACACCTGGGAAATCTGATGGTAGGATTCAGTAAATCCTCCTTACACCAGTAGTATTAGAAAGTGTTTAGACAAAGTGTTTAGTGTTTAGGGCAGCATGGTGGCCCAGCGATAGAGTTGCTGAGTCACAGCGCTTTTAGTGCCATAGTCCAGGGTTCGATCCTGACTATGGAGTTTGTACATTCTCCCCGTGACCGCGTGGGTTTTCGCTAAGATCTCGGTTTCCTCCAAAGACGTACAGGTTTGTTGGTTGATTCACAGAAATGTCAAAAACTGGAGGGCATACTTTTAAGTTCGGAGGGGGGGAGTTTAAATGAGATGTGCGGGACAAATATTTTACACAGAGAGTGGTGGATGCTTGGAACAATCTGCCAGTGTGTAGTGGTAGAAGCAGGCAGGATCTTGGCATTTAAGAGGCTTTTACATAGGCGCAGGGAATAAAGGGCTATGGATCAGGTGCACGCAGAGGAGATTGGTTCAACCTGGCATCATGTTCAGCACAGACAATGTGGGCCGAAGGGCCTGTATCTGAGCAGCATTGTTCTATGAAAGGGATAGCACACAATTGCTGCCTGAAATCTCAGTCCGGACACATACATCCAATGTAAAAAACGTATGGGTCAATGCATCATCTGGTGCTCCCTAATGACAATGCTGACCAGCCAAATCCACCATGTGATTCTTGAAGGGAAGGTTGTCAGTACCGTGCTGTGTGGCTCAGAGCAGATGTTTGGAGGTTTTTGGGAGATTCAATACGCATCTTTAAAATTCTGAAAGGTCTTGATTGAATGGAGAGTTCCACTGGCAGGAGGGTCGATAACTAATAGACTCTCATTTAAGATAATTGACCAAATAATCAAAGGAGGGAGATGAGAATTTCTTAAGCAGCCTGGTGCTATAATCTGCAATGCACTGTTTGTAATGATGGTGGAAATGGTGTCAGGAACGGCTTTCAGAAGGGAATTGAGTGAGCGCTTAAAGATTTTGCATTATTTGAGGAAAGGCCAAGACAGTGCAACTAACTCTTTCAGAGAGCTGGTGCAAACACAATACCTTGCGTGATCTCTCCTGTGTTGTAAGCATCTAGAATTCTAACAAAAAACTGGCAGTTTTGATGCCTAGTCTTCAAAGTCTCTGGGTTCCCATGATTTAAACAATTGGTTAGATTATAATTGATCCAGAAATTGAGCTCCGTGGAGCCCCACAGGTACTTAGAGACCATTGAAGCTGAAGCGACATCAAACACCATTAAACAATGAAATGCATTTTTAATGACTGGGAAATTATTTTAAAAATCTGATACAATGTGAGCCTCATTCAGCAGGAGGCCTTTGCACAGCCCAGCTTGAAACATCCCTTTACAGAGAATTATTCATTAAAGACAAATTAAACAATAATTTCACCTCATTTAGCTGTGGAGCTGTGCAATCGGCCTTGGCTGTGTGTGTGCAGTTGACTGCATCACCCCAGCATGGAGCGGTGTTGCTGCAAGAAGCAGTGAGCAGCGGGTGAACACGTCTCCACTGGTCTAGACAGGAGCGGATCAGACAGACACGAAGCCGCTGCAGCTATCCCGTTAGATCCATGTCTCCCATCTTCCTATGTCGATTTCCATAATCCCCAGGCTTAACATAAATCCATCAGTTGTGAAATGATCATGGTAGCCACCTGCTCTATTCCGTAGAAGACAGAGATTCTTCCATGGGCTGGGGAGTGGCACAGCGATAGAAGTGCCGCATTACGCCGCCAGAGACCCAGGTTCAATTCTGACCACGGGTGCTGTCTGTATGGAGTTAGACAAAAATGCTCGAGAAACTCAGCGGGTGAGGCAGCATCTATGGAGAGAAGGAATAGGCGACGTTTCGGGTCGAGACCCTTCTCCATAAATGCTGCCTCACCCGCTGAGTGACTCCAGCATTTTTGTCTACCTTCGATTTTTCCAGCATCTGCATTTGTTTCATAAACAACCATAGGTATGGAGTTTGTATGTTCACCCTGTGACCACGTGGCTTTTCTGTGGGTCCTCCAGTGTCCTCCCACACTCCAAAAACGAGCAGGTTTGTAGGATAATTGGCTTCAGTAAAATTGAAAATTGTCCCTAGTCCCTAGTGTGTAGGATAGTGCTAGTGTAAAGGGTGAACGCTGGCCAGCGCGAACTCGGTGTGCTAAATAGCTGTATTCTGCACTATATCTCTCAAGTCTAAAGACTACGCCAGTGGTCTCCAGGGATATGTTGAAACTTTCCCAGATTCCAAGAGAGAATTAGTGCAGAATCAGCCCCATTGGGCCTCCAAATCCACATCAACTAGCGAGCGCCCATTTTACTCGAAGCATACCCTATTTATGCTCCTCCCATTCCCATCAACTCCCCCATATCCTACCCCTCACCGATACATGAAGAATCATTTACAGAGGCCAAATAATGTCACAACCTGCACATCTTTGGGATGAGGGAGGAAACCAGACTAACAGGGGGTGTCCCACACAGTCGCAGGGAAAATGTACAAATTCGACACAGTCTCTGAATCCAGGAGTGTGGAACTGTAAAGATACGGCCCCCCCTTCTACACCACTGTGTCACCTCTTCGTCAATTCCAGTTTTATTTTCTTTGGAACAGAACAGGCTGGGGAGAGTTAAGTGTATTAAAATGTTATATGCATCGGGACCAAAACAATGACATTCTTAGTTAGTGCAGCTTTACAGGCACATTAAGCACAACAACACAACAAATAAAGAGACAACAAACAATAATACCATAAATTAGCTGCTATTCTTGCCTGGGGATGTTTCTTCCCAGCTGTTATCAAGCAACTGAATCATCCTAGCACAACCCGAGAGCAGTCCTGAACTAGTATATACTTCATTGGTGACCATCGGACTATTTTTAATCAGACTTTACTGGCTTTACCTTGCATTAAATGTTATTTCCTTATCATGTATCTATACACGGTAGATGTCTCGATTGTAGTCATGTATTAATAATAACTTTATTTATAGAACACTTTAAAAACAACCACTGTTGCAACAAAGTGCTGTACATGACTAATCATGAACAAAAAAAAATTATTACAAGACAATTAAAACATTAAAAGAGAGAGTAAAAACAATAAAAAAACATTAAAAACACTATAAACAGGAGCAGTCTCATGCAGGGTCAAAAGCCCAGGAATAGAAAAGGGTTTTAAGACTGGTTTTGAAGATGGACAGTGAGGGGGCCTGTCTGATGTGCAGCGGCAGAGTGTTCCATAATGTCTTGTCGTGTATTGTCGTTACGTTGACCGGTTAACATGCAACAAAAGCTTTTCACTCTACTTCGTTACACGTGACAATAAACCAAACTGAACTGAACCAAACCCTAATAGTGCAAGCGGATATATCCAGTGCAACCTTATACATTGTCCTTGGCAGTTTGGTACTGAGATGGGTTTGGACAGGGTGGTTCAAGAGTCTAAAGGGCCCGTCCCACTTGGGCGTCATTTGCGCATCACGCAGGTGGCGAGCGAAGATTTTGTGAATCCTAAAATCCTGGGGCGCAGCGCGCGACCGCGCATCACTGCCTACGCCACCATGCGCCATGTGCGCGTAATGCACGGCATGCGCGCGTCGTGACGCATAAATGCGTCGCGCAAATGAAAGTGGGACAGGCCCTTGATGGTTAAGAAGCCTTTGGTGAACTTAGTTGAGGTGTACAAAATGATGCAACACTGAAATAGATTGATGGAAAACAAATCCTATTCCCATGAGCATGGGCATCAGAAACCAAGGAGGGAAAGATTCAAAGTAAATGATTGAAGCACGCCATGAATAGCTGAGGGGAGTGAGGCTATAGGTCAGAAGCGCACTGACTGAAAAAGCGGTCGAGGCAAAAATCTCACCACCTTTAAGCAACTCTGACGTATTTAAAGGCCTGAGAACTGCAAGGTATAGATCCTGTACTGGAATATGTAATTAGGCAGGGCAGTTCTAAATCTAATCGGTTGAATGATGGCCCCTTTCTCTCATAAAATATTTGATCTTATAATTTGGAATTATGGACCAGAGGAAATGGGAGCATTTAGCATAGAACCGTACAGCACAGACCCTCAATGCCTGTGCTTAACATAATGCCATGGTAAACTAATCTCCTTTGACTATACACGATCCATAACCCTCCCATTCACTGTATATACATGACTGTATCTAAAAAGCCTCTTAAAAGCCATTGTTGTACCTGCCTCCACCACCACCAGCACCCTCCAATCTGTGTAAAAAAACTTGCCCCACACATCTCTTTTGAACTTTGTCTCTCTCACCTTAAACCTATGCGCTCTAGTCTTTGACATTTCCATCCTCAGAAAAAAAAGGTTCTGACTGTTTACCCTATCTAGACCTCTCATAATTGTATACATTTCTATCAGGTGGGAGTTCCTAAACATACAGCAAACAAAGGTAACATTTCAAGGTAGAAGTTAAGCAGAAATTGGTTGTGGGTGGTCATGGTCAGGAGGCTATTTGGATGGTCAGGAGGCTATTTGGATGGTCAGGAGGCTATTGACAGAGCGGTCAGTAGGATAACATTTCCTTTACATCAGTGCCCAATTCAAATTTTTGACTTGGTTTACTTTGAATGGCTTTATTTTTGGGGCACTTTGGAGTCTCTTCTAACCTGTTCATCTGTCCCCAGGTCTCCCTTCGGACCAGGAGTCAGTTCCTGTGGAGGACACAGAAAATGTCAGCCTGGCGGAGCAGATAACGGACGTGGTGAAGAAGCCGGCATTTATTGCTGGCATCGGAGGGGCATGCTGGGTCATCCTGATGGGCTTCAGCGTGTGGCTCTACTGCCGACGAAAGAAGAGGAAGGAGCTCAGTCACTACACTGGTGAGGAGGGAAACTACATCAACAACTGACATTTGTGTTGGGCCCAAGGCTCTTCATAGAAACACATGGCAGTGAGCCGTGCGACGAGTTATCGGTGCAGGAAGGAACCGCAGATGCTGGTTTGCACCGAAGATAGACAGAAAATGCTGGAGTAACTCAGCAGGTCAGGCACAATCTCTGGTGAAAAGGGGTAGATGATGTTTCGGGTCCGAATCTTTCTTCAGATTTGAGTCTGAAGAAGGATTCTGACCTGAAACCACACCTGCTCCTTTTCTCCAGAGAAAGACTGATTTGGTCCTTGGATAGAGTCAAGGGAGGAGGTTATGAAGTTATGGTGCCAGGGGCAGCGAGTTATCCCTGCCACACAGATAGGCCAGATAGTGGGCATTATCATACTCCAAATACAAACACAGATTGTGGTGCAGGTGAGGCAGAGGTTCACCTGCACCTCCTCCGACCTCATCTGCTGCATCCGCTGTTCCAGTTGTCAACTTCTCTACATCGGCAAGGGCTCGGCGATCGCTTCGCTGAACACCTCCGCTCAGTCCGTCTTAACCAACCTGATCACCTGGTTGCTCAGCACCTCAACTCCCCCTCCAATTCACACTCTGACCTTTCTGTCCTGGACCTCCTCCATTGCCAGAGTGAGGCCCTGTGCAAATTGGAGGAACAGCACCTGATATTTCGCTTGGATATTTTACACCCCAGTGATACGAACATTGACTTCTCTAATTTTAGATCGCCTTTGCTTTCTCCCTCCTACCCCTCCCCCTTCCCAGTTCTCCCACAAGTCCTACTGTCTCCACCTACATCCTTTATTTCCCCCCTCCCCCACTCCCGACATCAGTCTGAAGAAGGGTCTCGACCCGATACGTCGCCAATTCCTTCTCCCCATAGATGCTGCCTCACCCGTTGAGTTTCTCCAGCATTTTTTGTCTCCCATAACTTCACTGTCTGCATGGAACTAATCCCATTTGATGTTGATGAGTCAAGATGCTGGTGACCTGTGGACACAGGACCCCTGTTATTCAAAGTGCTTGGGGTATTGTCACCTTGTTCTGGAGTTGATTTTAGAGGATTGATAACTCTTAGGATCTCTTCACCCCCCCCCCCCCCCCCAACAACGGTTCTCGTCTAACAACAATAATGCTTGCACGATACTGTTCCTTCTGTCCATTACAGCAGTAACTAAACCCTTCACCTTCCAGGTAAGTGATGCAGTCCTTGAGGCACTGACTGTCGGCTATTCAGCTGATCCCTGCTCCAATTTACTGAGGCATTGCAGTAATTTACTCCAGGTCTCTGAGCAACTCTGGCCATGACACATCTGGGTGCTCACTGCACCCTCTTGTTCAACTTCAGCCGTATGTTTTTAAAAAGACATTGTTCCCCTTCAACCCCCAGTCATCGACACAGAGATGGACAGGCAGCTGTTTGGACCGCCTCGTGAGGTATCTGCTAACTTTAGACTTTAGAAATGCAGCATGGAAACAGGCACTTCGGCCCATCGAGTCCGTGCTAACCACCGACTAGTGGTTAGTCTGAGTTCATTGAGTTAGATTTAGCTCTGAGGGCTAACGCAATCAAGGGATATGGGGAGAAAGCAGGAACGGGGTACTGATTTTGGATGATCAGCCGTGATGATATTGAATGGTGGTGCTCGAGGGGCCGAATGGCCTACTCCTGCACCTATTTTCTATGTTTCTATCTATGACTAACATTCACTTGCTGGAATGAAAGAGACTTTGCTCCCCAGGATGCCTCTAACACCGCAGCTGAATCTACACACACAGAGGATAGGCACTCACCCATTCATTAGTCTTCTGTAACACAGCGTGCAGCACAGCTGGAGCTGTGGCTCCATGTTAAATCCCACCAAAAAATCCGATGTCAGCAATTACGAAAGACACATTATCCGCAGAATTAGATGTCATTGCTTCTTCATTGGTAACGTTAATCCTTGAACTGCCTTAGTCATTGTTGCAAAAAAGAAAGGACACAGTGCTGGAGTAACTCAGCGGGTCAGGCAGCACCTCTGGAGAACATGTAATGGTGACAGTTCACGTTGAGACCCTTCTTCAGGCTGATTGTTGTGGAGGGGTGGGGGGAGAAAGCTGGAAGAGAGGTGGAGGTGGGACAAAGCCTGGCACATGATAGGTTTAGGGTCCAGTACCAAAACGTCACCTATATCTACTCTCCAAGGATACTGCCTGATCTGCTGAGTTACTTCAGAACTTTGAGTCTAAAACGTTAACCTGCCTCTGCAGTTCCTAGTGTCAACAATTATTATTTTTTTTTATTACCTCCTGCTTTGCTTAAACTTGTAAAATAGTTATTAAATCAAAATCTGCGAAATTCACTCAATCAATAGCATTAGGACATTATCCCATCTCTTCAGAGGCCAGAGGATATATTTGAACTCTGATCTCCCCTTGTGAATATGGCCAAATAACGTGATGGGCTGGGTTACACAGAGACCTCTGCAGTGTTGATCCCATCTGCTGACCATCCTCTTTCTCTCCTCTTCTCTCTACAGCTTCCTTTGCGTACACGCCAGCAGGTATGGTTATGCAGCCATTTCATGTTCACTCATAGTTTGAACTGTTTCCTTGTAATCTAAGTTCCAAAGTTCACAATTGTGAGGGAAAGCAAAAAAATGCTCCAAATGTCATGATATTCCTCAAGAGTAATAACTGCAGTCCACTTTTGACACAACAAAATACAGATGTGAGTAAAACACAAAGTGCTGGAGTAACTCAATGGGTCAGGCTGCACCTGCGGAGGGGATGGATAGGTGACATTTCGGGTCAAGGCCCTTCTTCAGACTGATTGTAGTAGGAGAGGAGAAAGCTGGAAAAGCGTTGGGGCAGGACTGTTTGAAGAAGGGTCCCGACCCGAAACGCCACCTATCCATTTTGTCCTGAGATGCTGCCTGACCCGCTGAGTTACTCCAGCATTTTGTGTCTACCTTTGTGGCAGACAAAGCCTGGCAGGTCAAAGGTAGATGCAGGTGAGGGGGGTTTGTTTGGCAGATGGGTGTAGTAAGCGACAAAGGTTAGAGGTAAAAAGAAAACAAAAAGGTGTCCAATCTGCCGTTTCTTGTGTTTTGAGCATGCAGGTGTATTTTCTTTTCGACAAACGCAAAGACAATACCTCAACCACAGAAGTTTAATGCATTCCTATTAAAAGAGCTGTAGTCTAATTCCTGGCTGTCATTTTAAATTAAATGATTTCTCTGCAAGGTTGCTCTTCAATCAATTATAGTCAGTGTATAAGAGCATGCTGTTGTGTTAAGAGCATGCTGGGAGAATTGAGCTATCGGGAAGGCAGATGACAAAATGGTCGTCTGTCAGCACTGAGCAGATAGCTGGTCAATAAAATGGATTTTCCTTTCAAAGAACCGCTGCGAGCGAAAAAAGTAGGGAAATAAATTAACATAGATCAATCAAAACATCAAAAGAATGAAAATCTAGTGATTTTTATTAGGTAAAATAATCCTAAAAGATGGATGGTTCAAAAATATGGAACAGATCCAGCTACCAAATATTGGAGATTCAGACTGTGCAGCATTTCTTTTGACAATGTTTATGAAATATTATCCAGAGGCACACTGTGGTGCAGATGACTAGTGCCTGGCACCCCTACTTGTTTGTTGAGTGCTGCATCATGTCTGTGCCCCACACCCAGTCCTTAGAGGCTTCAGAGCCCAGGCAAAAGTGAGACTGTTTCCCGAGGTAACGTTCAACCTTTTGGCCCTGTTTGGAGCCACACCCGGCAACAACATGCACCTGAAAATAGGTTGCACTCGAGGCTCAAATTGCCAACTGAATCGATTTGTTGGCAGCACATGGTCTTCTTCCAAATGGCTAACACACCAGTGCATGCAACACCAGTACAAGGTGTAACGTCGGACTCTGTGGTCCATTTGACTTGACTAGCTTTTGACACAACCAAATACAGATGTGCGAAAACACAAAGTTCTGGAGTAACTCGATGGGTCAGGCTGCATCTGTGGAGGGGATGGATAGGTGACATTTCGGGTCAAGGCCCTTCTTCAGACTGATTGTAGTAAGGGAGAAGAAAACTGGAAATTCGGAATGTTTTTTTTCCACCGAGTTCCCAACTGGGCCTGTGGCTATCCCCAAGCACGAGGAAGACTGATGACAGTGTCTGATGTGCAGAAACACATGTTGGTAGAATGGGCAATAACTAGTCCCCTTTAAAAAAAGACACAACATGCTGGAGTAACTCAGGGGGTCAGGCTGCAGCCCTGGAGAACATGGTTAGGCGATGTTTCGGGTCGGGACCCTACTTCAGACTCTGAGTTACTCCAGCACTTTTTGTCCTTTTTTTGTAAACCAGCATCTACAGTTACTTTCTTCTGCCACTAATCCCTTTATCATTATAAAGATTCACAGAACATTTGGTGCTGTATATTTTAACGTGCCTTTAGAAAATTGAAACAGGCATTGGTAATAAGAATTGGCAAAACTCTTTACAGTCAAATATCAAATGACCACATTTTGATAGTGTATCTTAGAACCCAAGAACATTGGAGGAGGAATGGAGGAGGAGGAGTAGGAGTAGGCCACTTAACCCTCACAAGGCTGCCATACCTTCCACTCTGATGATGGCTGATCTTTGCTGCTCTCTACTATGCCTGGTCCCCATATCCCTCAAGTCCTCATTTTTTTTAACAATCTGACCTCCACCACACTCAGGGGCAGAGAATTTCAGAGATTCACCACCATCTGAGAGAAGAAATGTCTTGAGTGGCATTGGTTGAGGTATAAGGAATGCCCGCCCAGGACACTGGGAGGAATTGCTCTGCTTTTATTCAAATAGTGCAAAAAGATCTTTGACAGGACATTTTGTGGGAGGATGAGTGGGCCCCGGTTTAACATCTCATCCAACAGTAAACAAGTTCAGCACTGAAGTGTTGGTCTTCTCTATGAGTGCAGATTTTCACAGTTACATCTGAACATATAAGCCTGTAACTCGGGCACAAGTATGCTGCGCTCTTTGTTAGTGTGAGGAGGCAGTCCCAAATTATCATTGATCAGCAGGAAATCAGATAGGAAATTCCCAGACCTTTGTAAATTGGGAATGGATTGATGGTCACTTTTGGTTTGCCTTTCTTAGAAGTTGCCCTTGGTGAACAATGGTGCCAGCATTATGTTGCATTCTGCACTGGATTAGGCTAAACCGTGTATACTTGATGGTGTATTTTCACCCTTCTGTTGTGTGTATTCACCACGCTTTAAGAATGTTGTAAAGTTTTAACTGGTCTTTCCTTTCATGCAGTAGCATTTCCACCCGCTGAGGGTGCAGGCATCACCAATAGCAGGTAATTTAGAATCAATTCATTCCAAAAAAAAAAATTCAAGCAGTAGCTATTAAGTTGTGACACCGAGCTGTGGTATTCACCTGCTGAAATGTTCTCCCAGGCCAGGAATCCTGAACGCAAATGTCACCAACTACCCCTGGCTGGCGGACTCGTGGCCAGCTTCCAACCTGATGCACAACAGCAATGGAAAGGAAACCTCTGCCAGCTCCTGTATAGCAAAACACGAAGCCACTGAACGGTTCTACAATGGTGAGTGAGGTGATGAGTTTGTGCAGTGTCTGCAGATGCAGACAGATTTAAGGGTGGCACAGTGGTAGAGTTGCTGACTTACAATGCCAGGGACCTGGGTTTGATCCTGAACTCGGGTGCTGTCTGTACGGAGTTTGTACGTTCTCCCCGTGACCGCGTGGGTTTCTCCGAGATCGTCGGTTTCTTTCCACATTCCAAACACGTACAGGTTTGTAGGTTAATTGGCTTGGTATACATGTAAATTGTCCCTAATGTGTGTAGGATATTGTTTGTGTGTGGGGATCTCTGGTCTGCATGGACTTGATGGGCCGAAAGGCCTGTTTCTGCGCTGTATCTCTAAACTAAACTAAGCTAAATTAAAAGATGTGTGTAGCTTTTGAATATGATATCCCATAAGCAATGGCCCACGTTACAGAGATGTGTGAGTGAGCACACTTGGAGGGTGGGAGAAGCCACATTCATGGAGACTATCGGGTGTTTCAGTGGTCACGGCTTTTTGATGAATGGACACGGTTCCCGACAGGCAGTGCAGCAACATGGAAAGTTATTTCTTCAAGCCTAGATAGAATGGATGTGGAGAGGATGTTTCTCTAGTGCGAGAATCTTGGACCAGAGGCCATAGCCTCAGACTTAAAGGACGTACGTTTAGAAAGAAGATGAGGAGACATCATGCCTCACCCTCACACAATCCCACTCACCCTCAATAACATTTAATTTAATGTTTTTATATTGATTTAATAACACCAAAACCAATGACATATAATCAGTTGCAGAAAGCTCCCTGTTGGGCTCAGTCCCCCCCCCCCCCCTTCAGGCAAGAGGTATAGAAGTGTGAAAACACACTTCCAAATTCATGGACAATTTCTTCTCAACTGTTATCAGGTAACTGAACCGTCCTACCAACGACTGGTCCTGAGCTACTATCTACCTCATTGGATACCCTCGGACTATCTTTGACTTTACTGGACTTTATCTTGTACTAAACTTTATTCATTTCATTCCCTTTATCATGTATCTGTACACTGTGGAAGGCGTGATTGTAATAAAGTATTGCCTTTCCACTGTAGACAAAAATGCTGGAGAAACTCAGCGGGTGAGGCAGCATCTGTGGAGCGAAGGAAATAGGCAACATTTTGGGCCAAAACCCTTCTTCAGACCGATGTGATGGTGGGGCGGGAAGAAGAAAGGAAGAGGAGGAGCCAGAGGGCTAGAGGGAGAGCTGAGAAGGGGAGGAGACAGTAAGGACTACCTGAAATTAGAGAAGTCAATGTTCATACCGCTGGGGTACAAACTGTCAAAGTGAAATATGAGGTGCTGCTCCTCCAATTTCCAGTGGTCCTCACTCTGACCATGGAGGAGGCCCAGGACAGAAAGGTTGGATTTGGAATGGGAGGGGGAGTTGAAGTGCTGAGCAACGGGAGATCAGGCTGGTATTGCCTTTGCTCTGACTGGTTAGCACACAACTAAATCTTTTCACCGTGCTTCTGTACACGTGACAATAAACTAAACTCAAACTCAGCTCAAGCCATTGTAGCACTCTGACCCTTGTCCTCCATTGCATCAGTGAGTTTGCCCTGTAAATGGGTGATAGGACATCATGACAGACAGTCCCCTGTCACTGCCGCTCCCCCGCACTGGTCAGAAAGCACAAACCAAGGTTGTGCAAGTGCCTGTTGATATCTTTTTCATGTCACAGGGAGAACATGGAGTCAGGGGGAGAATGTGCAAACTCCACCCAGGCAGCACCCGAGCTCAGGATCGAACACCGGTCTCTGGCGCTATGAGACAGTGGCTCTGCCAGCTGCCCCACTGTGTCACCCAACTTCGGGATAATGGGATGAGAATGCTATGGTTATGCAATGGCAGCCATTAACCTGTGCCATCACAACACAGTGCCAGCCTTTCATATTCCCATGTACTCTGGCTCATTATTAAGGTCCCAACTTCAGATGGGATTGTCCGGAAATGTATCTTGTCACCCCAAGAAATCATCTTTGCCTGAACCCCGAAATATCTCCAATAGTCCCAGTTGTTTTAAGATATTCATGTGAAGAATTCCCAAGTCAATTGATTGTTACAAAATGCTGGAGTAACACAGCAGGACAAGCAGCATCTCTGGAGAGATGGAATGGGTGGCGTTTCGGGTCGAGACCCTTCTTCAGACTTCGACCAGAAACGTTGTCCGTTCCTGTCCCACTGAGTTGCTCCAGCATTGTGTGTCTATCTTCGGTGTAAACCAGCACGTCCAGTTCCTTCCTACTCAGTAGATTGCTGATTTCTGCAGTTCCCCCAGGCAACATTACAACCATCACGATTTGTTTTATTCCCTTCTGTGCCTCAATCCAGATGCCGGTATTTCCAACTACATTGCTCAGACGGAAAAGTTTGGCACAATTACGTCTGACGGGCCCATCTACAGCACCATCGACTCCGCCAGTGACGAGTTGCGCACGTTCAATGGGGCTTTCCCGAATCAGCAGACCACGCTCTACGCAAGCACTCCCGTGGTGCCCCTCGGAGTCCAGAACCAGTACACAGCAGACCCTGTCAATGGACACTGGGGTGCCCAGCCTGGACCTTCCAACACCCAGTATTCCCAGCCCGAGCGCGGCCGACAAGAAGCCGGTGAGCTGTTTGACAATTGGCAGAATGTTGCCAAATTTGTTTGGTTTAGTTTAGAGATACAGCGCGGAAATAGGCCCTTCGGTCCACGGCGACCTGCAATCCCCACACATTAACACTATCCTACACACACTAGAGACAATTTTTTACATTTACCAAGCCAATTTACCTACAAACCTCTACATCCTTGGAGTGTGGGAGGAAACCGAAGGTCTCGGAGAAAACCCACGCGGTCACAGGGAGAATGTACAAACTCTGTACAGACAGCATCCGTAGTCGGGATTTAACCAGGGTCTGCGGTGCTGCAAGCGCTGTAAGGCAGCAACTCTATCGATTTGCTTTGAACCAAAGATAGACACAAACGCTGGATTTACTCAGCGGGCCAGGCAGCACCTCTGGAATAGGAATAGGTGACGTTTCGGATCGAGGCCCTTCTCCGACTGAGAATCAAGGGAAAGGGAAAAGAGAGATATCAAAAGAAAATAGAACAAATGAATGAAAGATATGCAATAAAGCAACAATGATCAAGGAAAGGTGGAGCCCACAATGGTCCATTGTTGGCAGTGGAGTGGGTGATAACGAGTTATACAGACAGTGAAACTCAACAGGACAGTAGTGAAACTAGTATGATGACTAGTTAGAGAAATCAATATTCATACCTCTGGGGTGTAAGCTGACAAAGCAAAATATGAAGTGCTGTTCCGCCAATTTGCATTTGGCCTCAGTGACAATGGAGGAGGCCCTGGACAGTGAACCATGTTGGAAACCAGTTAAAAGACAAAGGGATACAAGATTGGTGAGACCTTGTGGTTTCCCAGTCCATTTTGGTTTGCTCATGATGTGCAGCATATTGGTGGAGATCAGGGCCCAGCAAATCGTGAAGCAGGAATCCTGGTCAGCATGCAATGCAGTTCATTTTCCATCAAGCCAAGTCTCTTTTTCCTTGTACCTTCCCAAACTAGAGTGACACAGGAATCCTACCACTACCTGTTTAGTTTAGTTTAGTTTAGTAGATACAGCGCGGAAACAGGCCCTTCGGTCCGCGCTGACCTGCAATCTCCGCACATTAACACTATCCTACACACTTGGGACAATTTACATTTATACCAAGCCAATTAGCCTACAAACCCGTACATCTTTGGAGTGTGGGAGGAAACCAGACCTTCCTGGCGAATCCTCACGTAGGTAATGGGGAGACCATAAAAACTCCGCACAGACAGCACCCGTAATTTGGATCAAACCCAAGTCTCTGGCACCGTAAGGCAGCAACTCAACCGCTCCACCACCTACTGCAGAGCCAAATTGATAGTCAAATAGAGCAGGGGAGAAACAGATCAGCTCATTCAGCCCATCAAGCCTGTTCTGTCCTCACTCCATGGTTGACCTTTACTCCATATCTCAAAAAGATCAGCCATGTTTGAATGGCTGAGCAGACTCGATAGGCCGAACGGCCTAGTTCTGCTCCTGTATCTTATTCACGGGGCCTTTCATCGGCCGGCGGGGGTTTCAACATCGGGAGCCTCGATCGCCTCGATGCAGCCCTTAGAAAGCATCTGATAAAGTCCGGATTACATAACATGGGGGGGATCGTCCCCCACCTCTCAAAGCTTGTCCCCCCCCCCAGTTGGAGCCGGCTGCGGTTTCCTCCCACATACCAAAGATGTGCAGGTGTGTAGCTTAATTGGCTGCTGTAAATTTTCCCTGGTGTCTAGGATAGAACTAGTGTAAGGAGATCATTGGTCGGTACAGACTCGGCGGGCCAAAGGGCCTGTTTCCACACTGTATCTTTCAACTTAGCTAAACTAAACTAAACTAAACTAAAGAGGAATAACTACTTGGGTAAGGTGGCCAATAGATCAAGACAGGTCTGTGTCCATGAAGGAGAAGGGGTGAAAATGAACTAATGCTAAGATGTAAGAGCTAACGTGTTTTGCTGAATAATATTATTCATTTCGAGTGAATCTCACCATGTCACTGAAATATCTGAAAATGATCAATGTGATGATTTATTGCGGTGAATGAATGATCTCATAAACACAGCCGTCATCCTTCAGCGATGACTTACCACAAACAGTAATGAGATGACTGGTTAATCAATAGCATTGGTCAGTCAGAAGGAAACACTTACTCGCACGGTGCAAGAATCAGGACTCTTTGAAATCCACCTGAATAGGGGGTCAATTATCTTTTAGAAACATAGAAAACATAGAAACATAGAAAATAGGTGCAGGAGTAGGCCATTCGGCCCTTCGAGCCTGCACCCGCCATTCAATATGATCATGGCTGATCATCCAACTCGGTATCCTGTACTTGCCTTCTCTCCATACCCCCTGATCCCTTTAGCCACAAGGGCCACATCTAACTCCCTCTTAAATATAGTCAATGAACTGGCCTCAAATACCTTCTGCGGGAGAGAATTCCACAGATTCACCACTCTCTGTGTGAAAAATGTTTTCCTCATCTCGGTCCTAAAAGATTTCCCCCTTATCCTTAAATTGTGACCCCTTGTTCTGGACTTCCCCAACATCGGGAACAATCTTCCTGCATCTAGCCTGTCCAACCCCTTAAGAATTTTGTAGGTTTCTATAAGATCCCCCCTCAATCTTCTAAATTCTAGCGAGTACAAACTGAGTGTATCCAGTCTTTCTTCATATGAAAGTCCTGACATCCCAGGAATCAGTCTGGTGAACCTTCTCTGTACTCCCTCTATGGCAAGAATGTCTTTCCTCAGATTAGGAGACCAAAACTGTACGCAATACTTCAAGTGTGGTCTCACCAAGACCCTTGGTGTCTCACCCCAAAGGGTCCACTGATCCAGTTCACCTGAAGGATTCAATGGTTCACTGGTTCAATGGTGTTTTTATTGTCATGTGTGCAAAGTCTAAACGTGCAGCAAAATTCATTTCTGAAGGTGCAGTGGGGATAATGTATAGGAATCTGACAAATCCATGCCATAGTCAATTGGGCAGTGATTGCTGAAAGATACAGCCTGTATACACGGTGGCACAGTGGTGTATCTGTAACGTTGCTGCCTCACAGCACCAGGGACCCGGATTCGATCCTGATCATGGGTGCTGTCTGTAAGGAGTTTGTACGTTCTCCCCGTGACCCGTGTGGGTTTTCCCCAGAAGCACCGGTTTCCTCCCACACTCCACAGACGTACAGGTTTGGAGGCTAATTGACTTGGTATAAAATGTAAATTTGTCCCGAGTGTGTGTTAGTGTGGAGTGTGGGGATCGCAGGTCGGTCTGGACTCGGTGGGCCGAAGGGCCTGTTTTACGTGCTGTATCTCTGAACTAAACTGAACATATACCTATTGGATGACGGACGGGCCAGCGGTGGGTGCCGGTGGTTGGTCAAGGACCCGCCGCCGAGACGAAAGAGGGTCCCGACATGGGGGGGGGGGCACCAAAAACAAAGAGGGGCCATTGGGGACCATATTTGAACACTTGTAGCTTTGTCACCACCCTAGACATGGCGACCCTCTGCCTATTTTGCGTACGGTATGTAAAGCAAGGAATTTCACTGTGACATGCCACATGTGATCATAAAATATCAATGAATCAACCAACCAAATATCTCCGTTCTCATTGCCACAGGTGGGAAAACCGGCAAGCAGAAACTGAATGCCAAGTCAGTGAAGGCCACACCTCTGAACTGGACAGACTTGCTGCCACCGCCACCACCCAGCGTGGATATAGACTCCTACGATGATGACGAGGAGCTGGAGTATGGGTATGCGAGTGTTCACTGTCGATCTACTCAAGTGTTAGACAAAAGCCTGTGCAGGCTAAGATATTTGCCCTCTCAGCCTGAAAATTCCAGGATGTTCTGGTGCGTGTTTAAAGCACAAGGCAGGCCTCATTCAGATTAGGCGGCACAGTGGTGCATTTGTTCGAGCTGCTGCCTCACAGTACCAATCCCATCCCTTATGAAGAAGAGATCCTCTCAGAGGAAGGCGTTTGACCCGAAACGTCACCTATTCCTTTTCTCCAGAGATACTGCCTGACCCACTGAGTTACTCCAGCATTTTCTGTCTATCTCTTCTGTCGGCTGTATAGTGGTTGTAAGTCCTCCCTGTGACCACATGGGTTTGTTTCAAATGACCCAGTTCTCTCCCAAGGGTTAGTAAGCAAATTTGCCACAGTAAATCCCATCCAGTGTGTTAGCAAGTGGTAGGAACTGGAGAGAATACATGGCTATTAGTTTAGAGATGCAGCGCAGAAACAGGCCCTTCAACCCATCGACTATCTGCTGACAAGTTGTACTCGCACACTTGCACTATCCTACACACACGAGGGACAATTTACAATGATACCAAACCAATTAGCCTCCAAACCTGTACGTCTTTGAGGTGGGGAAGGAAACGGGAGGTCCCGGCGAAAACCCATGCAAGTCACAGGGAGAACGCACAAACTCCGTACAGACATGCACTCACAGTCAGGATCTAACTCGGGTCTCTGGTGCTGTAAGGCAGCAACTCAACTGTTGTCAATGATTGATGGATATGCACAGGCAGATGAGATTAATTTAAGCTGGTATCATATTTGACACAGATGCTGGGCTGAAGGGCCCATTCCGTGTGCTGTACTGTTCTATGTTCCATGTTAAGATATTGGATGAATTCAAGATATTGATGTATTTAAGAGAGTGTTAGATATAGCTCTGAGGGCTAATGGAATCAAGCGATATGGGGAGAAAGCAGGAACGGGGTACTGATTGTGGATGATCAGCCATGGTCACATTGAATGGCGGTACTTGCTCGAAGGGCCGAATGGCCTACGTCGCCTATGTAACTTACACCTCTATGTTGAGAGTAAGGTGTATTCATATTTTCCATTTAAAGCCCTGGTGTTGATGACTGGTGTCCCCCACTCCCTGAGAGAACCTACTTGGTGGAGGGGGCGAGTGAGGAGGAAGGTCCCCCTCCGCCCCCTCGAGGAGAGGCATCATCGCCGGCCACCTCCTACGGGCAACAGTCCACAGCGACACTAACACCATCGCCTCGAGAGGAAGCGCGTTCATCAGGGCACGGCGTGACTGAGGATATCCCAAGGCTTCATCAGTTTGAGATTCCACATTTACATCGGTGAGCATGTTTGCGGACTGGTTATTGCACAGGTCCACCACTGATTCTCCGGCAACTGATGGTCTGGCACCTTCTTTAACCGGGACAGAATTACGAGAGGTACCACTCGCAATCCCCCCTCCCCCGGAAGTCCCTCGACAATGCGGCGCCTGGGCCACGTGAAGCAGCTGATCTCAACCTCATTAGGACTTCCACGGCTGGACCTCTGATTAGCGGGACGACTTTACCCCCTGCAGCCGGGTCTCTGGAAGTCCAGCCCGGCCGGAGCCAGCAGATCTGTTCACATAGCCTGCTTTGGCTGGCTGGTATCTCAGCCCCTTCCCCAGTGGCCGAAATGGTCTGTTCCAATACCGTTCATCTCTTGGAGACCCCGACCTCTGATGGTCCAGCAAAACGGATAGTCCGGGAAGGCTCTGGAACCAAACGTGCTGGAAAATCGGTGATGGACCTGTATTTATAAACTGCAGCAACAGCAAACACTGCAGTGAGGATATCAGGGAAAAGATATTAGGAAATAGCAGAAAGTAATTGATGGACTAATATTGGTACTTCTGTCAATGTTTTACATTGGTATCTCTGTCCTCAATCACCTCTGGCCTCTTGCACATTCCTAGTTTACAACACTCCGCCATTGACAGTAGTGTCTTAAGTCATCAAAGCAACAAACTCTATCATTCCCTCCCTAAACCGCTTCCTGCCTCTCAATCCCTCCTCCTTTGGATTGCCACGTTAAACCTCTGCCTTTGATAAGGCTTCAATGGGGCATATTTATTACAATAGGAGCGCTATTTTGAACCTGAGCCACATCATTGTTAGTTAAAACATTTCACCTCTGTACTTTTCTTGTGGATAGGACGTGGATGGGTGGGTCAATAAAAAATGGACGCGCTTCTCTTCCAACAATAAATTGCTTTGCAAATGGCGGCAGGGTGGCGCAGCAGTAGAGTTGCTGCCTTACAGCGCTTGCAGCGCCGGGGACCCGGGTTCGAACCGGACTACGGGTGCTGTCCGTACCGAGTTTGTATATTCTCCCCGTGACATGCGTGGGTTTTCCCCGAGATCTTCAGTTTCCTCCCACACTCCAAAGATGTACAGTTTTGTAGGTTAATTGGCCTGGTATAAGTGTAAATTGTCCTTAGTGTGTGTTGGATACTGTTAATGTGCGGGGATCGCTGGTCGGTGTGGTGTGGGCCGAAGGGCCCTGTTTCCGCGCTGTATCTCTAAACTAAATTAAACGAAAAAAAAAAATCAATTGGTGCTTTAAAGAATAGACGCAGGTCCCTTTAAAAAAAACTGCTTCCTCACTGTTCAATATTCTCCCCAGAAAACTGACACTCAATCCTGAATCAATCAAATTGTTTTAATTGAACAAATTCGGCATAAACAGAACAGAAGAGATATGTAATGTGGTTGTTGAAGGTAATGAGACTTTTGATAGAACAAATAATGGGCAATTATTTCTATGGGTGGATAAGGCACTAACCAATGGCGGCTGCCTGACAATAATTGGCTGCGGAGACAGACGGGGGAATCGGGTAATGTTTGTTTAATGCTGTGTGATGCTCTGATGTGAATGGACTGCCTGAAAGGGAGCTGGAGGCAGTTTCCAATACAATAAACATTACAAAGGGAAGAGGAGAAATATTTAAAGGGGAAGAATTTATGAGGAAAGACCAAGGGTTAGGAGCTAATTGGGTAGATTTGTCAAAGGTGATTCAACCATGTGAGCAGAATTAATTTTTTATTGTGTTTAATGATTTTATTAGTCTTTTGTGATTATTGCTGGAGAAAACGCAGCCTTTAATAATCTGGAGGCCTCAACTCAGCCTTTAATAATCTGGAGGCCTCAACTCAGCCTTTAATAATCTGGAGGCCTCAACTCAGCCTTTAATAATAATTCCCAAGCTCAACTAATAATAATAATTCCCAATTAGTTAATAACAATAATAACAATAATAACAGCCCCCCCCCCCCCCCCCCCCCCCCCCATTGATAAAAATACATCTATTGACCCCAGGTTACATCACTGATGATGTGTTCAGGAGCATCAATAGATACATTTTTATCAATGGAGGGGAGGAAGGTGGAGAGGAGGTGGTGCCTTAAGGGTGTCTCCTGTCTATACTCTTATGGGAATCTACCTCAATATGACGGGAGACATAAGGAACTGCAGATGCTGGTTTACCAAAACAAACACAAAATGCTGGATTAACTCAGTGGGTCAGTCAGCATCACTGGAGGATCTCGATAGGTGGCATTTCTGGTCGGGCCCATTCTTCAGACTGATTGCAGTAGGGACGAGGCAGCTGGGATGGGGGAACAGACTGGGGGGCCAGTGAGGGTCTGGGGGGCTGTGAGGGAGGGGGCAAACGGATGGGGAGGGGCTGGGGGAAACGAAGGCTGACGATGAGAGAGCTAGATAGGACTCTTAAAGAGAGCGGAGTCGGGGGATATGGGAAGAAGGCAGGAACGGGGTACTGATTGGGGATGATCAGCCATGGTCACATTGAATGGCGGTGCTGGCTCGTAGGGCCGAAAGGCCTACTCCTGCACCTATTGACTATTGCCTATTTTCTAGGTGAGGGCTGGAAAAAGTGCGGCAAGACATAGGTAGATGTAGGTGAGGGGTAATTGGCAGATGGGTGGACAAAGGCTACAGATGAAAAGAACACTAAAGAGTTTAAGATAAGGAGAGATGGGTGAAATGTGAAGCCAGAGGAAGGGATATAGGTGGAAGGGTAGAGAGAAGAAGGGGAGAGGGATAGTGGGAAAAATGTGTGTGCACCCAGGTGAGACAGAGGGAAGAGTTGCGGAGGGGGGGGGGGGGGGAAGAATAGGGGTGTTACCTACAATTGAAGTATTTAATGTTCATGGCATTGCGCTGTAAACTATGCAAGCGGAATATGAGGTGCTGTTCCTCCAGTTTGCGTGTGGCCCCACTCTAGCAATGGAAGAGGCCCAGGACAGAAAGGGTCAGTTTGGGAATGGAAAATTGAGTTAAAATGGTTTGCAACTGGGAGATCCAACAGGCCCACACAGAAGGATATGACAGGAGCTGTTTATAAGGGCAGTTTAATGTTTAATGTTTTATGTGTCATTCCTAACTGTCACTGTATGTCATGTTGTCACTTGCGGGCGGAGCACCAAGGCAATTTCCTTGTATGTGAATTTAATTCCTTGTATGTGAATATGCCAATAAACGTATTCATTCATTCATTCATTCATTCACATTCGTCAGTTGAGCTGTCTGAATATAATTGTGGGGCTTGGCTGATTTATTCTGTGTTGGTGCTCTCCACTCATCTTTCAGGAGACTCCCAGTGGGCCCAGTCCCTCTGCCCAGACCTCCAACCCCTCCGCCATCGCAGAGCCACTCAAGCGGGAATGGGAACGAGGCTGCCACAGAGACAGCGGGCCCCCATCGGCATGGGCACAAACGCAACCCGAGCCAGACTATGATCAACAGCAGTGAGAACGTCAACGTACCTGGAGCAGGTGAGGCACGCCACTCCTTTATGGATGGTAGAAGCAACAGCCTTTATTCCCGTAAAGCAAAGGTGGGCATAGGCCACAATCAGGGCACCCCAGTGACACAGCTAATCGAGTAAGAAGGAACCACCAATGGTGGTTTACACCAAAGGTAGACACAAAATGCGGGAGTAACGCAGCGGGTTAGGCAGCAGCTCTGGAGAAATAGAATAGGTGATGTTTCGGGTCGAGACCCTTCTTCAGTCTGAGGAAGGGTCTTGACCCAAAACGTCACCTATTCCTTTATCTAGAGATGCTGCCTGACCCGCTGAGTTACTCCAGCATTTTTTGTCTGTCTTCAGCACAGCTAGTAGAGTTGCCCAATCACCGCACTGGCGAGCTGGCTTCAACCCTAACCTCTGCTTCTGTATGTGTGGAGTTTGCACGTTCTTCCTGTGAGGGTTTCCTCCAGGTGCACTGCCACATCCTTCCACATCCCAAAGACACAAAGGTTGATCGGTTAATAGTCCACTCTAAATCATCCCGTGTATGGAGATGAATGGTAAAATCTTGGGGGGGGGGGGGGGGGGGGGTGGAGAAGAATGTGGGGAGAATTAAAATGAATGTTAATGGCTGACTCAGTGGGCCGAAGGGCCTGTGCCCATGCTGCATGATTCTATGACTATTCTTTGCTTCACAAAAGGACATATGACAGTTTTGCAGCAGATACCCTTTTAACCTGTTTAAAACTAGTTGTGATCTGGATTAAATGACATTGCATGGAGGGCAAGCCATTGATGGAGAATTCTCAGTCCAATTTTGTAATCAATATTTTGCATTGGTGTTCAATGTAGCCACAAATCAATAAACCGGGATTACTGAGGCAGAGTGATTCGTGTTCAGTGAGGTTCTCCTACTCCAGGAAGTCTAGTTTAGTTTAGTTTAGGGATACAGGGCGGAAACAGGCCCTTCGGCTCACCGAGTCCGCACCGACCAGCCATCCCCGCGCATTAACTCCTCCCTACCCACACTAGGGACGATTGTACATTTACAACCTGTACGTCTTTGGAGTGCGGGAAGAAACCGAAGATCTCGGAGAAAACCCATACAGGTCAAGGGAAGAACGTACAACCTTTGTACAGACAAGCACCCATGGTCAGGATCGAACCTGGGTCTCTGGCACTGTAAGGCAGTAGCTCTACCGCTATGCCACTGTGCCCAAGGCATGAGTTTTATTGCAGCAGTTATTTGTGCTGAAGCAAAACAAGAATTTAATTGTCCTATCTGGGACACATGACAATAAACTCTCTTGAATCTTGAATCTTGAAACTGAGGAGTGTAGGCATTTCACTGGTGCTGGTGAATCTCTTCATTTCTGTATTCCAGAGATTATAGAGGATAGATCAAATGGGGAGGTGATAAAGAAGATCTTGATATTTTTTTAAAAGATGATGAATCAGAGCTATTGGGGATCTGGGACAAGGAGGAGTTGAGGCCTGGGTCTGACAAGCCATGTTTATATGGAGATGCAAGGCAGGCTGCAGTGACTTATTCTTGTTCACATTTACCTTCCATTCACGTGTTTAGTCATTTTGAACATTGCTGAGTTTTAGATTTGTACTTTATGAACAAAATTTGAATATATCGTCTTCCTAGTTTCTATTTTTGTTCCCACCTTCATTTAGTGATTGCGCTCAATAAGTTATATATTTTTGAAGTAATTTAGTTGTAGAATGAACCTACAAAATCATACTCTCACTTTCATGTCCTCCCCAGCAACAGTAGTTAGACTTTAGACAGAGATACAGACTTTAGACAGAGATACAGAAACAGGCTCTTCGTGCCACTGAGCCCATGCCAACCCAGTGATCACCCTGTACAATAGCACTATCCTACAAATTAGGGACAATTTACAATTTTACTGAAGCCAATTAACCTATAAACCTATACGTTTTTAGAATGGAGGAGTAAATCAGATTCAGATTCAGATTCAGATTCAGATTCAACTTCAGATAAACCAGAGCACCTGGAGATAACCCACATGGTCACAGGGAGAACATACAAACGCCATCCAGACAGCATCCGTAGTCAGGTGTCTGGCGCTGTAACGGGTCTGTCCCACTTCCCACGACCTTGTGACAACCATGCTGCGAGTATGAGTCAAGGGCAAATTCGGCAGAAGTCGCCAATTAGGTAATGGAAGTGTGACGGGGCTTAAGGCAGCAACTCATCCGCTGTGCCACCGCGCCACCCAAAGTTAGCGCTTTTCTGTCGCTAATTATTCCATCTCTTTTGTATCTAGGGAAGACAAGACTCACGCCTGTGATAGGGGGCAGCAACATAAACACCCCACCCAGCCAGAAAGCTCGTGCAAAAAAGAAAGCTAAGCAGAATCCGTATCGCCGGGATATCTCTCAAGGAGGTAGGTTCCAGCCAAGTTTTGACTTATGAATGTTTCATGTTCTCTTCAGACCAACTAAACACGGTGAGCCAATTTATTTTCCTTCCACATTCCACATAGCTTTATCCTCGACACGTCAGGGAACGGTCCTAATTCAATGGAAATTACATTTATTACTCAATCAACATTTTAACTCAATTTAATGTTGTAAAATATATTTAGTTTCCTGCCGTGTTAGGCAAGGGAGTTGAGACCAAGTTGGTTCTGATGAAACAGGAGTTAACTGAATAAAGATGTAAGATAGAATTAAGCCTCCAAGTTGAAGTGAAACCATTGGAGAAAATATTGAATTATAGTTTAATGAGCCACCCATCTATGCTCCTTGACCCCCCCCCCCCGGTCCTCAGTTCTTTAGAGACTCAATGGTTCAAACATTTTGCATATAATCACCTCCAATTTTGATATAATTTCTAGCAATTTTATTAAATCCTCTCTAGTGTTATGAAACATTTTTTATAATTTGAAATCCCAGAACTGTGTGGTCCAAGAAAGATTCTATATTCTCAATTCTCAAAATGATCTAGAGTGATTTTTTTTAAAAATTGGTTTCGCTAGATTTATCACCTTGTTACCGATCTTTTGTGTATCTGTATCATTTTGCTAGTCTGGTCCATATACCTGTATAATTGCTTTCCAAACATTATGTGGCCTCTTTCTTCTTCCTACCAAACAAGTTCAGCTCACTAAACTATATTGCAATTTATTAGACAAATGCATCTATCGAGTTGTAGAATTGTACAGCACAGAAACAAGCCCCTCAACTCACCAAAGATAGACGCAGAAAGCTGGAGTAACTCAGCGGGTCAGACAACATCTCTGGAGAAAAGGAACAGTTGACGTTTCGGGTCGAGGCCCTTCTTCAGACTGAAAGTCATGGGAAAGGGAAACGCTACTCTCTGCTTTTTGCTTGGCATCTTGCTTGTTCCACACCTTGCTACTTCATTACTGATGCTTTGACCCTGATATTCTTTAGGCAGTAAATTTGGGAAGCAAATGAGTATAAATACTGTAGTTGGAAGATAGGAAGGTCTCTGCCATCCAAACTGGTTGACACCCTTCCGTAACAATGATGATTGCAATATAGCTTTTAATATTTGGTAAGACTTTTCCACACACTGCATTTCTGCTGGTGACCACAAGCCGATTCTGGAAAAGAGGTATAAACGCAGTAACTGTAAAGGATATTGGCTGATGATGGAGGGTGATCTGAGGTGCTGTCTTGCTACCATGGGTGTCCATGAAGGAGTTACTCAACCCACTGATGTTGGATCCATTTCCACAGTAAATTCTAATATGTTGTTCCATCATCAGTTACACTTTCTCATATTCCACAATCATTGATGAATGCTGCTCGATATCTTTTACTAACATCTTTTAAATGGAGCTTACTTATAACTCAGGCCGTCTTCCCAAATAATATATCAGCGATGCACGCATCATTCGTCTTGTCCACGTGCTTGCTTTAGAAAGTCTTCTTTGCTTTTATGTACGCTGGGCTGCTTGGCATCTTTGCTTTCGAGAGGACAACTGTGTTGGAAACTTTTTCCTTTCCTTCCAACTCAGGGGCAAAGCACGTAGACCTGCTGCTTCCCAGTTCTTTCGGCGTGTTCAATTCTGACTTACAATGCTGTCTCTGTGGAGTTTGCACCTTTCTCCCTGTGATCACAAGACTTTCATCTTGATGCTCCAGTTTCCTCCCAATCCTAAAGACTTGCGGGCTGATAGTTAATTTTGTGAATATCTCTAGTGTGTAGGGTAGGTGCTGGTATCTGGTGAAAGCTCACGGGAACATGGGGAGAATCAAAATGGGATCATTTTAGGGTTAGTGTAAACGATTGAGTGAAAGTGGCCATTGACTTGGTGAGCCAAAGATGTTCCTTGCTGTACATCTCTATGTCCATGTCTCTAATGGGCTGAGAAATGCAGTAATCCATTGAAGGGAGAGTGCAACTGCCATAAGACTTTCTTACAAAGAAATGTTTCACTAAGTAATAAGGCAAGGACATACACAATGAATGGCAGGGCCAGAGAGATGTAGAATGGCATTAGGTACAACTATGATCTTCGACTTAGATGCTAGGCTTAGTGAGTTGGATAACTGACAGGATGGGACATCAAAGGGCCAGAAGAGCTCTAGCACTTTGACTCTTTGATGGTCCCGTATGTCAGTTTTCTACAAGACTCATAGATTCACTGTCGGGCCAGATCATTCGCTAAGCTGGAAGGCTGACATAGCCAGCTTTTGTTGACTCACTCTATCTCTGCCTTGGACAGATCTGCCACCACCACCTGAACCTCCCCCAGCTGATGGAGTTGTGGAGACTCCTTACTTACAGCCCAATGGAATGGAGACCAGTGGGACCTCGCTTGACCATGATGGAAGTGCTTCGTCCACAGAGAGGAGGCCATCAGCTGATCATCGAACAGAGAGCGCACATCCCCACAGCAGGGCAGCATCTTCTCGACACAAAAATGGTGAGCAGAAGAAAGACCTCGACAATGGACAACGGCGATTAGATCTTAGGTGTAACAACTTTTAATAACTTAGGATGCGCTCTGGACGTTTGCTTTTCTTCAAAAGTATTGAACTGCAAAAAAAACTTTATCGATGGTAACTTGACCCATGGAGTTATGATGGTCTCTGATGCCATGTTGTCTCCTGGGAAGAGATTGTCCTGGATTGTTTTCAGCTTCTTGGGAGTTGTTGGGTGCTGCACTCAACTCTGAAGGTGGAGAGTATTCCATCATGGTCCTGAATTCTTCCTCGTAGAATGTGGAGCATCAGGATACACCACTGGATACCCAGATCCAGACCTGCTCTTGCAGCCATGGTATTAATTTAACTGGTCCAGTTGACTTTATAGTTAACAGTGATCCCCACAATATTGATGATGATGGATTTGATGGTAGTACTGCCTTTGAATGACAAGGGTAGGTGGTTTTACTCTCCCTTGTCGGAGATAGTTATTGCTCGATTAAATATATCACTTGCCATTTATCACCCCAGCCCTGAATATTGTCTAGGTTCTGCTGAATGTAGTTATGGGCCGCTTCATTTGTTGTGGAGTTGTGAATATGATTGAACATTGCACAGCCATTGATGAAGCAGCTGATGATTGTTATAAATAGGGCACTGCTGGAAGGGATTTCTTCAGTGATGTCCTCATGTTGATGTGATCAACTTCCAACCACCACAGCCATCTTCCTTTTCTGAGGTCTGACACAAAACCCCTGGGTTGTTTCACCTTTGATGCTGACTGGTTTCAGATTTATCTTGATGTCTTGATGCTATCAAGGGTCAGTCATTGCATCTCTTCAGTGGAATTCAGCTCTTTGGACCTTGGACCAAGTATATGATGAAGTCTGGACCTCAGTGGTCCTGGTGCAACCAATGCTGGGGAAAAATGTGTAGGTTATTGGAGAGTGCTTGAAAGCACAGTTGATGTCACCCTCTGTCCCATGGCTGAAGATTGAGAGTACACTGGGTAGTAATTAACCAAATGGGATTTGTCCTGCTGTTTATAAAAATGATACCTTTGGCCTATTTTGATGTCTGTGTAATAACTAAGATGGAACAGCTGGGCCACAGATGCAACTAGATTGGGGCAAAGGCAGTGCTTTTTTTGTAGATTAAATGGTGCCAATACTCATATCGTTCCTTGCTGTTGGTATTTATGGAGGATCATCATCCTCTCGTTAAATTAAATAAAATGTTATAAGTTAAATACCCAATTTAATTAATGTTTTATGTGTTAAAGTTACGTTTTTTTTGCAATGTTAAAAATTCTCCTTTTTAACTTCTGAAGAGGCGTTAGTTTACCACCACTCGCCGGGTACCCTCACTAAAAAATGGCGCTGAGCAGGTATTCAGTAATACAGTTGGGGTATTGTCTGGTTGCGTATCCAGTATTGTCAGCTGTCCTTTGATATCACATGAAGTGGACATGAAGAGAGAGAGAGGGGGGAGAGAGAGAAGGGGGGAGAGGGAAGGGGGAGACGGGAGCGTGGTGGTCATTTTCCCACACAAGCCATAGTTGACTGGGCAATCTGAACCCAAGCACCAAGTTGAAAGTGGCCGAAGGTGCGCATCCCTCGGGACAGCCCCCGCCCTCCCACAGCCACCCTCCGCGGGCTGCGGGTTGGGTGGAGCGGAGGTGTGGGACAATGTTCATCCCTCCACAGTGATGTGATGGACACAGGGGTCTGGATCAATCGCTAACAAGTCCTGTCCGTTATTGGACTTTTCTATTGAGAAGCAGTCGGTTCGTTGGCTTGTAGGCGACGCCGTCTTTCGGGTAGTCGGCGTTTCGACAGAGCGGCCATTCAGTGAGTTTGCTTTTAGGCGACGCAGCTTTTTGGTTAGTTGGCTTTTAGGCGTCCCGCCCTTTCGGTTAGTTTGCATATAGGCGCCCCATCCTTTCCGTTAGTTGGCGTTTCGTCTTCGTACTCTTTCTTTTTTTTGGCATTTCGGCCTCATTTCCATTCGGTTCTTTGGCTTCGACTTCTTTGCTTCGGCTTCTCGTCCATCGGCGCCACATCCGCACACGGGATAGTGGAGAGTGAAAACGACCTCCTTCGATCTCCTTCGACCTCCCTTCGACTATGATGAAGACGATCTACGACTACCTATGACTAACATGCCGACCTACTACAACTAAACCTATGAGTAAAAAAAGTATCGATTTTTTTCCACGGCGACCTTTTCTTGCTAGTGGGCATTTTATAACATATTGAAAAATGCGCCACGACCTAGCTGAGGCCTCAAGTATGCGGGGCCCACTCTCGAGCATGAAGGAGAGTTACAAACACCTCCTACGACCTCGTGTGGTCCATGCTGTGAGTATGAGCCAAGGGCAAACTCACCAGAACTCGCGGATTAGGTCGCCCAAGTGGGACAGCCCCTTAAGACTGCAGGTCTTCAATATGATCTGCTGAATTGTGAGAGGGGAAGGCTCTGTCCATTTCCTGCTGCCTTTGTTATATATAATTCATTCATTAACCTCCACTAATCAGCCCTGGACAACTACACTGCATCACTCTCAGCACCAACAGCTGAGCACCATCAGATTTGCTGGAACGTTTTCAATCTGAATGGTGCTGGAGCTCCGAGCATAATATCACTGCTTATGCAACTGCTTGTGATACCCATCCACCATTTCAACTCACCAGGACTTCAGTTTGTGTACACACTTTGATGTTACCCGGCTCACTAGAAAATGTATTATAATACTGAACAAAAAAAAGAATGGAAGTGTGTTAGGGTATGATTCTAAATAACATCCAGTACTCCAGAACATCAGCAAAGTTGTAATTGTGCCAGATCATCATCTTTTACATTATAATAGCTAAATAGATTATTCAGGAAGAAACAGACAAACTATTTCCACTGTGATGAGAAGATTGGGAATAAGATTGAGACTAAGAAGCATGTTCTCACCCTCAGGCTGGGAGAAATCTGAAATTCTCTCCCCCAAAATGTGGATGTTGGCACTGTTAGAGTTTGGCAGACTGAAAACTGATATCAGAAGGATATCTGGACTGCTGTTTAATTTATAAGACCAGCCATGATGCTGGATATTGGTGCAGGTCTACTCCTGTTCCTGCCGTCCCGTGTTCCATACATTAGCCGACTGGGAGAAGGATACTCGCTTTTGACGTCCTTTGCGGTAAACCTGTAGATTTATTTATAGACAGATGATAGAAGTTCATCCAAACTGTTTGGGCCTCTATGGCAACAGTGGCCTCTTTGAAGTTGCTGATTCCAATCATGCTGTCAAGAGGAGGCTGCTTTCATTACCGTTATTTATGGTAGAAGAAAAGCAATTCTTATGATATTGAAAGATTCATAATCTTTTGTCCTTGATGGAAATATAAATCTAAATGAAATAAAGTTCTCTTAGCAAGGTTGTGGTTCAATTAGTTCCTTTGCAATAATTTCCCAATACTTGACAGATTGGATCTAAGATATTTACAGCAAAGAGACTGGGTCAACACTAAATTTCAAAGAAAGCCTTAAATTAGCTGTAAAATAAGAGATGTATTAACCATGGTGTGATAGTACTTTGGAATTAGAGTTAATTGATTCCATTAATTCCATCCTGTGATGATGGTTATCAAGGTGCCTTTTGTTAATGAAAATTCTGTAAAATTATTACAAACACTAACAGACCGAGGCAATGAGATATTGAATACAGCCAAATTGTAGATTACATTACTTAAATTTTTAAGGGAAGAGAGGAACAAGGAACTGCAGATGCCGGAATCCTGCTCAAAACACGGAGGAAACCCATTCCACATTCATCAATATTGTAGAAAAGAACTGCAGATGCTGGTTTATACCAAAGATAAATACAAAGTGCTGGAGTAATTCAATGGGTCAAGCAACATCTCGGTAGGAAAAGGGTAGATGATGCTTCGGGTCGGGACCCTTCCTCAGACTTAAGTCTTGATTCTTCTCGATTCTGAAGAAGGGTCCCGACCCGAAACGTCACCCATCCTTTTTCTCCAGAGAAGCTGCCTGACCCGCTGAGTTACTCCAGCACTTTGTGTCGACCCACATCCATCAAATATTGGTTCAGTGTTGCTCACTGGACTTGAACCATTCCGCTGATCATTCCAATGTACTGTACCATTTATTTCGACAGAAATGTTTTAAACAGTAAGCATTTTCAACAGTGTTGTGAAAATGATTTCCATGGCTGACAGAGTAGATAATCGTCATTAACACCAGTGGTGCTGTAGTCAACTTTCTTAGTGCTTAGTTGGGAGAGTTGCCAAGATCAGCATTCGTACTAAGATGGTCGATAAGTATAGTCTACCCCTGTCCCACTTAGGAGACCTAAACAGCAACCTCTGGTGACCTTGCTCCCCACCCAAAAAAAAATCAAGGTCAAGGTGATCTGCAACCTCCTACCACCTCCCACGCATATGTTGAAAACCTTCCTCAACTATGAAGAAAACCGGCTTCGACGACCTGCGACTAAAAAATTATCGATTTTTAAAACGGCAACCTATTTTGAATCAAGGCCGGTTTTAAACATGATGAAAAAATAACAGCAACCTAGATGAAGCCTCGACCACGCGGAAACCACTTTCGACCATTAGGGAGAGTGACCAAAACCTCCGGTGACCTCATGGAAACCTAGGGTGGCGGGCAAGGTTACTAGAGGTTGCTGTTTAGGTCTCCTATGTGGGACAGGGGTTAGGCCCAGAAATGCAGGTGCTGAACTCTACAGTGAGAAGACACTGGATTGAAAGAGTAGAGTTGCATCAGCAACACATGATGCTAATTGTGAGAATGTAATGAGATCTACATAGGGAAGAAATGGATTCCTATCAGTGGTGAAAACTCAAACCATTAAAAACTGCAGATGCTGGAAATATGAAATAAGTTCAGAAGTTATAGGAGTAGATTTAGGCCATTTGGCCCATCAAGTCTACCCCACCTGTCAATCATGGCTGATCTATCTTTCCCTCTCACTTCATTCTCCCCTCCCTCCATAACCCCTGACACCCTCACTAAAGAGTGTAAAACTAACTATGTGTAGGAAGGAACTGCAGATGCTGGTTTAAGCCAAAGGTAGACACAAAAAACTAGAGTAACTCAGCGGGACAGGCAGCATCTCTGGAGAGAAGGAGTGGGTGACGTTTCGGGTCGAGACCTTTCTTCAGACTGAAGAAGGCTCGACCCGGAACGTATCCCATTCCTTCTCTCCAGTAAAACTAACTAATTTGTTTAAGGTGCTGCCTAACCTGCTGATTGTTTCCAACATTTCTCTTTTGCATTTTAATATTAGTATTAATTTACCTCAAGTCCTTTATTTATTCTCAGTTGCAGCTATTATTCCAGCTGCCTTGCTCCCTAACCTCTTATTCAACATCCAAATGAGAGGACGGGGTGATAAGTCTTTTTGGTTTCCCAAACCGAGTTATCACAGGTTCACAAGTTATAGGAGTAGAATTAGGCCATTCGGCCCATCAAGCCTACACTCCGCCATTCAATCAAGTCTGATCTCTGCCTCCTAATCCCATTTTCCTGCCTTCTCCCCATAACCCTTGACACCAGTTCCAATTAAGAATTTGTCTGTCTCTGCCTTCAAAATATCCACTGGCTTGGCCCTCTGTGGCAATGAGTTCCACAGATTAACTACCTTCTGACTAAAAAAGTTCCTCCTCACCTCCTTTCTAAATGTGTGCCCTTTAATTCTAAGACTACGACCTGTGATCCTAGACTCTCCCACCAGTGGAAACATCCTTTTCACATCCACTCTATCTATGCCTTTTATTATTCTGTAAGTTTCAATGAGGTCCCCTCTTAACCTTCTAAACTCCAGCGAGTAGAGGCCCAGTGCTGTCAAATGCTGATCATATGCTAACCCACTCACTCCTGGGATCATTCTTGAAAACCTCCTCTGGACTCTCCCTAGAGCCAGCACATCCTTCCTCAGATATAGGGCCCAAAATTGCTCATGTTATCCTCATTGCCTGTGTGTTTGAAGCAAGACAGAAAACATTCTGTTTGACCAATTAATATCGTAGCCAAACAGCCCGTCTTTAAGAATGCAAGGAATTGATCTTGGGAACTATTTGATTGCAAAGGGAACATTGGTGAGCTAAATTTGGAATTCACCTGATCTCAAGGTGGGAGGCTTTTGAAGATGACTCATTAGAGTTTCCAACGTTGATTGAAAGATACAGCATGGAAACAGGTCCTTCGCCAACAAGTCCATGCCAACCATTGATCACCCGTTCACATTAGTTCCATGTCACCCCACTTTTGCATTCGCTCCCTACATATCACGAACAGTTTACAGAGGCCAATTAACCTACAACACCAGCATGCTTTTGAGATGTGGGAGCAAAACGGAGTCACCGAGGAAACCCACGTGGTCATAGGGAGAACGTGCAAACTCCACACAGACAACACCAGAGATCAGGATCGAACTCAGGTCTTTGGCACTCTTGAGGCAGCACCTCTACCAGCTGTGCCACTGTGCTGGTCTTGTCCATTTTGAAGTTCAAACTTGTATCATTTGGTAGCACCTCTGTCGTTGAAACCGAAGCATGCACATTAAGGATATTATCCAAAAACTGCCAATTCAACGGCTTGAATTTCAACTCATTACCCTGGAAGTGCTACATAACTGAAGGCTATAGACGCAACATGAAAGACAAGGATTAGCTGCTTGTTCAGAGGAACAACATAGATCCCATGACATCAGTCATCACAGCCAAAAACACACCAGTGTTCAATCCAATGGGTGATTGTGATCTCAAGATTCGAGCAAAGCCAACGCTGCCCAATTGCACATTATTGTATCTGGTTTTGAGATCCAAATAACTTTAAATAAATGTTCTCCATGAATCAGTGTCATAATCTGGAGGTGCAAAAAAACTGCAGATGTTGAAGTCTGGAGAAAAATGCAAACTGCTGGAGTAATTCAGCAGGTCAGGCAGCACCTGTGGAGTAAATGGACGGACGATGTATAAGGTCGAAAACCATCCGCTGGAGTGAAATGTCCGACCCACAACAATAACTGTCCATTTCTCTTCATAGATGCTGCCTCCTTGCTGAGCTCCTCCAACAATTTGCCATGATATTAGAACTGGATCCATGTGTCTGCCTGACTAAGGCCTTGTCTATGAAGGACATTAATCAACTTATTTTGACTTTAACAACTTTAGCAGCTTTCTGAACCACATTTTCCAGTCACAAATCCATAAGTAGATGTTTTTTAATTACACAAAGCAATAATTTCATAAAAAATAACAACAGAAGTAGAACACTGGACTTTACTGGTCTTGATCTTGCACTAAAAGTCATTCACGTTATTCCCTTGATCATGTGTCTATACACTATGGAAAGCTCGATTGTAATCATGTATTGTCTTTCCTCTGACTGGATAGCATGCAAATAAAAGCTTTTCACTGTACCTCAGTACACATGACAATAAAATAAACTCAAACTCACCCCCTCTTGAGTCTGTATTGCCATCCAAACAAATCATAGCTCATCCAACTTCCCTCTAATCCACTTCTCCACTCTCTCCCCCTCAACTTTGATTCCCTTTCTGATTAAAAGTCTATCTATCCAGCTTTAAATATATTAAACATATTCCTCTATAGCCTTCTGATACAATAAGTTCTAACAGTTTGAGAGGAAAAAAAATGTCCTTGTCTCTGTTTTAAATGGGTGTCCCTTGACCCTGGGACTATGCCCTTTGGTCCAAAGATTCTCCCTAAGGAAAAAAATCTCCCAGTATTTATCCCATTGAGCCTCTAGGAATCTTACATGTTTCAATAAGATTGCTTCTCATTCTTCAAAACTCCAGGGAGTACAGACCACAAGCTGTTAAACCATTCCTATTTGTCTATCATCATCTTACTGAACCTTCTCTGAACCTATTACAGGAAGGATGTAGAGGCTTTGGAGAGAGTGCACAAAGAAGAGGTTTAGTAGAATACTAGAGTGCTGCATGGATCAGAGGGTATTAGCTATAAGGAGATGCTGGACAAACTTGGGTTGTTTACTCTGGAGTGCTGCCGCTTAAGCGGAGATCTGGTTAAAGTATATGCAAATATGAGAGGCATAGACAGGGTAGAGAGTTAGAATCTTTTCCCGAGTTTTGAAATGTTAAAGACTGCAGGCGATTACTTTAAAATGAAAGGGGCAAATTTTAAAGTAAATGTGCGGGGCAAGGGCTTTGTGCAGAGTGTGGTGGGTGCCTGGAATGCATTGCTAAGGGTGGTGTTGGAGGCAAATACAATAGTGGTTTTTAAGGGGCATTTAGAAAGGTGCATGGATATGCAGGGAATGGAGGAATATGGAGCATGTGCAGGCAGGTGAGATTAGGTTATTTCGGCATATGCTCAACACAGACATTGTGGGCTGAAGGACCTGTTTCTCAGCTGGACTGTTCTATGTTCTAAATGGCTGGTGTTAAACCTTAGGTAATTACATCTGTTGAGGACATTAATAGTAAGATTAAACGAGAACTTACCAGTTTGAATTTTGATCTTTATTTTATGAGGAGTTACGAAGAGGGATTACGCATGCACGACATTCTTCAAAGCAGCGGTGTGGAATCACAGCAATAGTAATTGAAATAAACATAGTAAGATAAGAAGAACTAATATACCAGTTGACCTTTATAATAGAGGGTGGGAGCGGAGGGCACGTAATCCCTCATCGTAACTCCTCATAAAATAAAGATCAAGCTTCAAACTGGTAAGTTCTCGTTTGACCTTACTATTTTACTTCGGAGTCACGTGAGTGACTACGTGAAGATTTTAAAGCTCTGTGATTTCATGCCGTGGAACAGTCCATGCTTCACTCACTGCCGAAGTCATTCAAGGGAGGATGTATGTTATTGTATTCAGACATGTATCCAATTCAGACAATAACAATTTATTTTAACAAAATAATCCTCCCTAGGGATAAATATATTACAGAATTCAAACTTGATTCTGCAACACGGGCGCTCCAACCCCGCCCGTCGCTGTTGCACTGCGTGAGACGTTATGTCACGCACGCGTGCTGGCGGGGTCTTCACGTAGTCACTTACGTGACTCCGAAGTAAAATTGTGTTTTCAGACCCAACATGATATAATTTAGGAAAATATGGTCACTCATAATTATATGTCAATTTGGGCTGAAGAACTTGTTCCTGTGCTGCACTGTTCTATGCTCTAACTGTCTTCAAAAATAATATATATTTTCGTAAATAATGCAAGGATTAAAACTTTTGATGGTGTTCTGTGCATGATTCCACTCATGCCTTGTACAATTGTAGTGACATTTCCCTACATTCCAGTACACTAATTCAACCCTGCACACTAGGGACAATTTACAGAAGCCAATTATGCTACACAGCTGCATGGTTTTGGAAACCCGAGCACCCGGAGAAAACCCACGCGGTCACAGAGAGAATGTGCAAACTCTGTACAGACAGCACCCGTAATCAGGATGGAACCGGAGGCTCTGGCGCTTTATGGCAGCCCCTCTACTGCGGTGTCATGTACAATTCTTGTACTTAGTGTACAGAGACCCCCAAATCCCTTTGTTCTGCAGTCTTCCTCCATTTAAATGATAATCCATTTCACAACTCGTCATGGTAGTGTTTGAACTCATAATCTGGGAATTGGTACGATATTGGTCTCCACTATTTGCAGACTGTTTGAAGTTGTGAAAGATGCCAAGAAAATCGGGGTGATTTTGAGCCAATGACTTTTGACCTCTGGATTAACTCTTGGTCTATTTGAATTGCTCCTGCAGAAGATGATTTAATACCGTACAGCAAACCAACCTTTCTGCAACGGGGTCAAGTGTCAAGCAATTGCTCCACAACAGGAAGCTCATCGTCCAGAGGCTCAACTGGGTCACGGGGTCATGTCGCAGGTCGAAGCAAAGGAGCAGGAGTAGACCGCAGTGAGGTAGGAGGCAATAGTGCCCAACTCCATCGTTCAATAACCTGCCAATCTAGTCCCTGTTGACATATCACCAGAAGGAATGTGTCAATGGACTGTCTGTTATATAGTCATAGAGTACTATAGCATAGAAACAGGCCCTTTGGCTCAACTTGCCCACACCAACCAACATGTCCCATCTACACTAGTCCCACTTGCCTGCATTTGGCCCATATCTCCCTAAAATCCCTATTGATGTACCTGTCTAAATGTTTCTTCAACGTTGTGATAGTACTTGGAAGTCTGTTGACCCCATTCCAAACACAACTGTATTTTACTCTTGAGATCTCCATTACCATTCACCATTTGTTAACCTAGTCATTTACTTGCATTTATTCTTAGTCCGTTTCATGTGTTCTGCACAGGGAACCTCCAGTAACTCTATGCAGGAGAAACACAGTTTATTAACCTGCAAAGCATTTCCATTGTCTGAAGAAGGGTCACATCAGTCTGAAGAGAGGTTCTGACCCGAACCGTCACTTATTCATGTTCTCCAGAGATGCTGCCAGACCCACTGAGTTAGTCCAGCACTTTGTGACTTATTTTATGAACCAGCATCTGTAGTGTCTTGTTTCTGCATTTTAGTTCTTGTTTGTGTATAGGAAAAGTCCGTGCAAAGGATGAAATGCAGAGTTCTTACCAACACTGGGAAGATGGGGCCCTGAAATTCCACAAGAGTTCTGTAACTGGTGTAACTTGTTGAGAAATGTTGCAAATGTCTACTGTCAGATATATATGACGTTTGTGTCATCCAATCCACCTGGAAGGTTATTTGCAAAAAACTTTGTGTCGACTTGTGAAGTGGGCTAAGGAATGGTAGATGGAATTTAACTCGGACAAGTGTTAGGTGATGCATTTTGGGAAGTCAAACCAGACCAGGTCTTTCTCAGTAAATGGTAGGGCCCTGAGGAGGATTGTAGAACAGAGATATGGGGTACAGGTGCACAGTTCCCTGAAAGTGGTAAGACAGGTAATCAGGATGATAAAGCTGTTCAGCACACTTGACTTCATTGATAAAGGTATCGTGCACAAGGGTTGGGACATCATGTTTCAGCTGTACAAAATGTTGGTGAGATCACGTTTGGAGTAATTGTAATTGTAATTAATTTATTAGCCAAGTATGTAAAAACATACAAGGAATTTGATTTGCCATACAGTCATACCAAAAAAGCAACAAGACACACAACTACATAAAAATTAACATAAACATCCACCATAGCGCACTGTGATGGAAGGCAATAGCATATTATCTTCTTTCCTCCTTTTCTCCCGCGGTTGGGGCAGTCGAACCATCCGCAGTCAGGGCGATCAAAGTTCTCGCAGCCGGCGATCGACGCCCCCGCCTCTGGACGATCGAAGCACGCCACGATCGGGGCGGTTGAAGCTCCTGCGGTGGAGCTCCCGAAGTCGATCCCTAACCAAGGGACCGCAAGCTCCACGATGTTAAGTCCGCAGGCTCCCAAGGTCGATCCCCAGCAAAGGGACCACCAGCTCCACGATGTTAGGCCGCACTGCTGACGGAGATACGATACTGAAAGGTTGCACCTCCGTCGAGGAAAGAGATTTTAAAATGTTTCCCCAAACCCCACCACCCACATAATACAAAACTAAAAATACACAAAAACATACATTTAACAACAGATTTAAAAACACCAAAAGAAGAATAGGACGAGACAGACTGTTGGCGAGGCTGCCATCATACAGAGCTACCCAAGTATTGTGCGGAGTTCAAGTCGTTCTGATTATAGGAAAGGGCCTGTCCTACTTGTCATTTGTTTGTAATTTATGCGTCATAATTTATGCGTCACGACATGCATGGTGCGCATTGCGCGTGGTTACGTAGGCAGTGACGCGCGGTCGTGCGCGGCGCCCCAGGATTTTGTGATGTACAAAATCTTTGAGGGTCATCTGCGTGACGCACAAATGACACCCAAGTGGGACAGGCCCTGAAGGATGTGATTAAGCTGGAATGGGTTCAGAAAAGATTCACCAGGATACTACCAGGACTTAAGAAGGTTTGAGTTATGAGAACAGGCTGGATAGGTTGTGACGTTTTTCCTTGGAGCGTGGGAGGCTGAGGAATGACCTGCTGTAAAATTATGAAAGGGATCGATGATGAATGGTCGCAGTCCTTCTCCAAGGGTAGAGGAGTCCAGAATTAGAGGACAGGATTAATTTGAGAGGGGAACAATGCAAAACAGATCTGAGGGGCAATTTCTTCAGGTGAGTATATGGAATGAGCTGCCTGAGGCTGCTGTAGTGCTGGGTATAATGACATTTAAAATATTTACAAAGCATTTGGTCAGATACCCGGATACACAGAATTTAGAATATAGGACAATACAGCACAGGAACAGGACCTTTGGCCCACAATGTATGTGCCGAACATGATGCCAGGGTAAACTAATCTCATCTGCTGAGGGGTGATCTTATAAAGGTGTATAAAATCATGAGGGGAATAGATCATGTGAATGCACAGTTTTTTTACCCAGGGTTGGGGAACCATGAACCAGAGATCATACGTTTAAAATGAGAGGGACAAGATTTAATAGGAACCCGAGGGGCAACTTTTTCACTCAGAGGGTGGTGGGCTTATGGAATGGACTGCTAGGGTAGATAGTTGTTGTAGGAACTGTAACCACATTTAAAAGACACTTGGATAGGTACATGGATAGGAAAAGTTTAGCGGGATATGGGCCAAATGCAGGCAAATGGGATGCTTAGATGGGGAATCTTGATTGGCATGGGCGAGTTGGGCCAAAGATCCTGTTTTCATGCTGTATGGCTCTATGAATCTATGAGTAGAATTGGCTTGATACTGCATGCCTGCTCAAATCTGAATCAGTACTGTGTCTACATTCACTGTAGATAGGTACAAAATGCTGGAGTAACTCAGCGGGTCAGACAGCATCTCTGGAGAAAAGGAATTGGTGACGTTTCGGGTCGAGACGTTTCTTCAGACTGAGAGGGTCTATCTGAGAGGGTCCTTTCAGTACGAAGAAGGGTCTTGAACAGAAACATCACCAATTCTATTTTTCCAGAGATGCTACCTGACCCGCTGAGATACTCCAGCATTTTGTGTCTATCTTCAGTGTAAACCAGCATCCGCGGTTCCTTCCTACACAGTGTATACTGTGTCACATATTTGTACACTGTGTGTATACAATATTCACTACTCCTGTGAAAGTTTGGGTGAAATATGTACACAGGATTTATAGTGTTTAGTGTATTATTTGTACCATTTTAGTCAAAATGCCAGTTACCAAAACCCTTACAGCATTTGTTCAGCACAGGAGTTATTGGTATTAGTGGTATTAATCATTTGAAATTGTGAATTTGGCAGCAGAAAAATCTGTAAGATAGAACCTCAACCTTTAGATTCGCAAATCTCCCAATCTAGCAGAACAGGACATCTTTGATGGAGGTGATGAAAACTTGCTTTACAAGCCAGTGTATTTGAAGAGTTAAATTATAATTTGCTGCAGAGGCAATGAAAATTCCCTCTGGAGAGCACTGTGCACTCCTGCTTGAGGGCAAGGATTTATAGATAACTATGTCAGGAGCCCTTTAGAACTCCATTATGTGGTTTAGATTACAAAGCTAATCGCTGTATTAACATCCATTGAGCCCCCCTGCACCTTATCTACCTGATACTTCCTGAATGCAACTGGCAGTAGAATGAAAAGAACAGCTTGTGAAATGACTCTTTGCTCTTAGACTTGCTCAGACCTGTCAGGCCTTACCTAGAGCAAAGGGCCACCTTCAACTTCAATTCCTTTCAATCATCTTTTTTTTTTCTCTCTCTCTTTTGTTGCGCCTTTTTGCTTCTCTACAAAGGCCCTTTCATCTTGTTTGAAGATTCCATTGGTGGACCTGTCACAGGAATGCTGAGGGTTGCGATGTGATGGAGCTTTGCTTTTGTTCAAATGGGAAGCTCCTAGACTCCTTCCCCAAGCTGCCCCGGTGAAAATAAAGCAGAAGGTCTTTAGCCGGCACTTAGCCCCGTCTCAATCAGATCTACAATTCACCGGAGCTATTGTATGTTGAATGACACCAGTCATCATTGGACCCGGTGCAGACTCATCAAACCATTGGCAAGGACATCGAATGGACCACGCCTCATGGTTAAATTCATCTTGTCGCCGATATAACATTATCAGTTATAGGGTCACAGAAAAATACAGAATGAAAACGGGCCCCTTGCCCCACAGAATCCATGTCGATCATCAACCACACATTTACGCCGTTGACAGCACGGTGGGGCAGCGGTGGAGTTGTTGTCTTACAGCGCTTGCAGCGCCGGAGACCCGGGTTCGATCCCGACTATGGGTGCTGTCTGTACGGTGTTTGTACCTTCTCCCCGTGACCACGTGCGTTTTCTCCGAGATCTTCTGTTTCCTCCCACTCTCCAAAGACGTACAGGTGTGTAGGTTTATTGGCTTGGTGTAAGTGTAAATTGGCCCCAGTGTGTGTAGGATAGTGCTATTGTACAGGGATCGCTGGTCAGTGCAGACTCAGTGGGCTGAAAGGCCTGTTTCCACACTGGATCTCTAAACAAAACCAAAAAAAAATCCTACACAAAGGTCATTTTTTTATTCTTGTCTATTTTCCAAGGATTCCACCACTCACCTACACACTGGGTAGGTGCACATTTTGGGGTTGTTGGGGGGAGGGGGGTGTAGTGGAGGGACTGGAGAACCCAGTGCAAGCCCAACACATGCAAACACCACATAGAGACCAATCAAAATCAGGATTGAAGCCAGGTCTCTGGCACTGTAAGACAGCATCTCTTCCAGCTGCACAATTGGGCCATCTGATGGTTCTTGCTCTGTGCAGTAAACAAGACACTGTATGACAATCTGGAGGATGTAGTCCCTTCAGCGGAGATGTGTTGTTGGATCAATGCCATTTCTCACGTGTCCACACCTACTCCACAGACAGCTCCGTGAAGCTTCGACCACCGTTTCAATGCTGTACTGAAAGACCGCAGCATTGTTATGTTTCAATTCAAACTATGTTCACTCAGCTTTAGCTTTAGTTTTAGTTTAGAGATACAGTGTGGGAACAGGCCCCTCGGTTCACCCAGTCCACGCCAACCAGCAATCACCTCGACACTGGTTCCATCCCACACACTAGGGACAATTTTTACTGAGGCCAATTAGCCGACAAACCTGCACGTCTTTGGAATGTGGGAGGAAACCGGAGCACCCGGAGAAAAGCCACGTGGTCACGGGGAGAACGTACAAACTCCGTACAGACAGCAGCCATAGTCAGGATCGAACCCTGGTCCCTGGCGCCGAGAGGAAGCAACTGTGCCACTGTGCTGGTGGACCTGAAAAAAATCCCAGTGCAATCAAAAGAGCAGCAGTGAACCTCCTACTTTCAAATGCAATGGAATTTCATGTGAATATATCTGCAGCAAGAAAATGCTTGAATCCCTCGGTTCATACTCTGATCTCGAGCTAACCTATAGATCCAGTGTCACCCACTCTTGGCACCTCGTATATGAAGGTTTGTCATTGTTTCTGATGTACTGAAGCAGTTTGACCCCATCTCCTACTGCAGTTTCTACACCGACACCCACCTTCCCTCCCATGTCACACACCATCTTGGCAAACGCGTCCCTATCTTGTCAGGAAACATTCCAGAGATCTTAGTATTACCACCCACTGGAGTTTATTACTTATCATGACACAAGACGAGGCCATGAGGTGATGCTGGTTCCCAGCAGAGCAATCACATCAGTACCATCCGTCCCCTCCTTATTACCCCGTAGCCTTCTTCTTGTTCTCTTTAAGTTAGGGATCTTGCTCTCTTTTAATGCCGCACAAATTGGTGGTTTTGTGGAGAGTGAGGTAGATTATCAAATAATACAACAGGATGTAGACCCGTTGGATAGTTAGACGGAGAAATGGCAGATTAAGTTTACTCTGGACAAACGTGAGGTGTTGCACTTTGGGAGGTCAAATGCAAAAGGAAAATATGTAGTAAATGGCAGGGCCCTTAGAAGTACGGATCTGGAGGAATCTTGGGGTGTTAGTCACAGCTCCGTGAAAGTGGCAACATAAATGGACAGGGTGTAAAGATAGACAAAAGTGCTGGAGAAACTCAGTGGGTGCGCGTTTCTACCTTCGATTTTCCAGCATCTGCAGTTCCTTCTTGAACAGGGTGTAAAGATTATGTTTGACATGCTTGGCTTCATCCGTTGGGGCACTGAGTATAAAAATGGGGTATAAAAATGTTGCAGGTGTACAACATTTTATTTAGGTACATTTTGAGTATTGTCTGCAGTTCCAGTTGCTTATTGGAAGGATATGAAAGCATTACAGAGCTTATGGAATAGACCCAACACCACCTTTCAGAACAATAAATGCAGGCAAAAGGAACTTCCGATGCTGGTTTAGAAATAAAAAGCACAGAGTTCTGGAGTAAACTCAGCAGGACAGGCAACATCTCAGGTGTAGGGTCCCCATCTGAAGTGTAACCTATCCATATTCTCCAGGGATGTAGTCTTACCTGTGGAGTTACTCCAGCACTTGTGTGGCTTTTGTAAACCAGCATCTGCAGTTCTTTGTATCGCTGGAGAACATGGATAGGCAATGATTTGGGTCTGAACCTTTCTTCCTACTGATTGGAGTAGTGGGATGGGGTGGTGGGGGGAGGGAGAAAGTTGGAAGAGAGGTGGAGCAGGTCAAATTCTGGCAAGCGATACATGGACACAAAGTGCTGGAGTAACTCAGTGAATTAGGCAGCATCCGAGTCGGGGCCCTTCTTCATAATGATCTGCTGAGTTACTCCAGTACTTTGTGTCTTTTTGAAAACTGGCACCTGCAGTTCCTTGTTTTTTTCTACAAATGATAGGTGGAGGGTAATGGGGGAGGGGCAGGGATCATCCTCTCCACAGGATTACTCACATCCTATCTCACCACATATCTTGTAAAGACGTCATGTGGAATACATGAGCATTGTTAGCCTGATCAAAAGCAACACATTTAGTCCATTTCTCCCTAGGGGAGAATACCGAATCTTAATCCTGCTGCTTGTCCATCTATTAGGAGATTTTCGCAAGCTTTCTTAAGACTTCACATCACCAGAGCTTTCTTTGTGTTGGAAATTTGATGCTAACGTTTTGAAATGTCAAATCTTGCAGGAAACAGCCCACTTCGGTCTGAAGAAGGGTCTCGACCCGAAACGCCACCCATTCCTTCTATCCAGAGATGCTGCCCGTCCCACTGAGTTACTCAAGCATTTTATGTTTATCCTTGGTTTTATAATGCATCCTACTTGGTCAGGGTGGTCTGGCAGTCTTAGAACCAATGTGGAAACTGCTTCAGAAAAAATGCACATTTAGATAAATGTGATACCCATTGTTCTGCAGAAGACGAGGCTCACTGAGATAGTCTCTGAAACGCATTAGATGCTCTGTTCCAACATCAGCGATTTTTCATCACTATTTTTAGCACAGGCATTCCAGATCTTAGTTATAAAGAGCAGAACTTAATCTGTCAAAATATTATCTGCAGTTAAAAACTCGCCAAACCAAACATCCAATCGTAATTATATGAGAAATGTTTTTATATTAAATTATTCAATATCTCTACAAACATTGAGCCTGTTATATTCGGTTCAGTCTATACCCTGGAGCATGTATATATGATAAATGTCTCCCATTTCATGAAAGACAGGTTGTACCCTAAAGGGGAAAAGAATATTGAGCAATCTTGAAGTCTAATGAATTGAACATGCTTTTAATATATGAATTACATACACAAGGATAGACTTCAAAGTGTGTGATGTGGCAGTATTTTTTTTCCTTTGCTGCCTAAGGTCAGAATATTAGAAAAATGTGAAATGGAATCAAATATCACAGATAGTGCAACCTGATCACCTAATGAACTGAGAGAAAACCTGTTCCTATTTTTTTGGGTGTCTCATGGGAAAATGCAGCGTTAACAAACTTTTATTGTTGCCATGCATAACAGTCATCTTTAAAGGATTCATTTAAGCCTGTAATCACACTCCCACCGCAAAAACAACCCCCACCCCCACAACCATCTTCCCCACCCCCACAAGTCTCCCAGTGTGAACCACTGCCCGTGAGCAGGTGCCATACAGATCCGATGACAGTAGCCCCTTCCCAGATACTGGATGTCAATTCTCATATGTTTGAGGGGTGGGCTGGGGAAGGGGCCACAGGGAAGGGAGCTGCATTACAAGTTTAAGGACACTTAGTTCTGCAAATACCCTTGACGAATCTCCGTTCAGTTTTACTCAATCTAATAAATGTTGAGTCGGGGAGTGACAGGCACAAAATTGATTGACTCAGAAGTTCAGAAGTTGAAGTTCATTCTTTCGCAGCCAGACAAATGTTCGACCAACTGTTACACTTCAAGTAAGAAAGCTCTCTAATATCAAACCCCTTCATCACTACCTCGTAGATCAGGAGAACAAAAGCCTCTCCCGCAGTGCATGAAGGGGAAGGTTGGAGGTGCCTTTAACGTTGGGTAAACAATGGCGCACGTTGAATGAATTGCCACCCGTAGCCTCTCATATTGTTGCAGCCTCCCTTCACTCTATCACACTGAAGTTGCCCAGTTGTCCTTGACCGCCCACCGCTCTGCTCTTCCCCAGTTGCACGTACAACATGCTTCTTGCAAAGTCACGCTGTTGGGCGCAGGAACCACCGTCGTCTCCAGTTGCCAAAGTGAAATTTGAGCAAGATGAGTTTAGCAAATTAGAAAAGGAATGAGATGGCACTGTAAACAGTGCAAGGTCGTGAGGAGAACAGCTGATGCAGCGTGGAAACCGGTCCACCAAGTTCACCTCAAATACTAGAGGGTGTAGCTTTAAAGTGAAAGGAGCAAAGTTTAAAGGAAATGAGGAGGGCATGTTTTTTTTGCACAGAAGATGGAATGTTCTTGGAATGCGTAGCCAAGATTGGTGGCTGGGGCAGATCCAGTAGTGGCATTGAAGAGACTTTTGGATATGCATATGGGAATGGAAGGATGTGGGTTACAAACAGGTAGATAAGAGGTGGTCTTTGCATGATGTTTGGCACATACATTGTGGACTGAAAGGCCTGTTCTTGTACTGTACTATTCTATGTTCTGTAAGATGAGGATAGAAGAGCTGCAAATTGTGAAGCCAGAGGAAGGAATATAGGTAGAAGGTGACGGGATGAAGGGAAGAAAGAAAATGGGTGCAAAACCAGGTGGGGCACAGAGAAGAGAGGTGGAGAGAACGGTGGGCTGGGGAGAGGGGGTAAGTTATTTGTAGGTTAGTTACTTAACATTGGAGAATGACATGTTCATATTGTTAGGTTGCAAGCTACCCAAGTGAAACCCTGAGCCCGTTCTGTCCCTTGGTTCGAGCTTTTTGTGCCTCGATTTACCCACCTTGATTCTACATCCTTACTTAAAAATTATCTATCAATCTCCGTTCTGACCTGGCCTCAGGTTATATCAGGTTATATTTCCTGCATAGAGTCACAGAGTCATGCAGCACAAGCCAGGCCCAGCAGTCATCTTTGACCCTTGTGACCCTTGTTCTGGACTTTGTCTTCTCTACACCTGCCCTATTGATACATTTTACCATTTTAAAAGTGCTCAACAAGTTCACCCCACATTTTGAGGAACTGCTGACCTTACCTGGGCAACATATCATTATTTGGACTTCAGACTTTAGAGATACAGTGCCGAAATAGACCCTTCGGCCAACTGAGTCCATTCCAATCAGCCATCTGTTCACACTAGGGACAACTTTGCAACTTACCGAAGCTAATTAACCTACAAACCTGTATATCTTTGAAGTGTGGGAGGAAACCGGAGCACCCGGAGAAAACCCATGTGGTCACAGGGAAAACGTACAAACTCTGTATAGACAGCACCCGGAGTCAGAATCGAACCTGGGTCTCTGGCGCTGTAAGGCAGCAACTCTACCATTGCGCCACTGTGCTGATCCTGCCTTTATATGTATCACTTTAGACTGATGTATATTTTTCTTTGTTTTGATGATTTGCAGGTGAAAAGATGAACAGAAGACAGACACGTGCGAAAGAACCAAGCTGTGGGTGAGGACCTTGGCAGAAGCGTGTCCCCATCTCCACTCTCATCTTCCCAACCCTGTACAGAATCATTTGCCTTGTAGGAAAATTCAAAGTTTGAAATTTGAGAAAAAAAAAACTTTTATGTTTTAATTTATGACATCAGGAAAATCCGTGTTAACTTTGTAAATAATCGGGATTTTTTTGTTTTTATTTGTTATTAAACATTTCCTGGCCTTCTGGTGAACGTATTTATAAAAAAAAAAGGATAATGTTGGATATTATAAGGTATTTGTCTGAATGTGCCAATCTTTTTCAATAGCAAGTATGCGTCTAACAGACTAAACTTAAAGTAAGTTATATATTTGCACTCTGTAACATACATACATACACAACGTATTCTGGATGCTTCATAGGATTCCATTGGGCACAACAGGGCAGTCATATTGTGGATTATTGCTCGACTACGAATTGGATTAATTAACCATTGGCTGCGCAACCTATGAATGTTCCCAACTGTGTGCTGAGATGATGCTTTTTAGCGGACCGCAATACTGAAGTGAATGTGCATTGGGAAGAGCCGTTAGTTTATGCTTGCTGGGGAAAGTCCGTGCTGTTTGAAGAGGGGTCTGTTGGAGGCGGGAGGGTGGTGGCTGCTGATATAAAGTTTTAATAAGATGAATGTAGCCTGATATTTTGTTGTATTAAAAGCATTTCGTACAAATGTTCAGTAGATAAAATATGAGTGGTTATTTATCTAGAGATATATAGAATGATAATGTTCTGGTGCTCAAAAGAGGAAGTTGACCATTGAGTGATTCATTAAAATAGGGCACGCGTTTCGCTTGGAGGGTTGTCCTTTCTAAATTAAATTTCCTTACGTTTTTGAGTGGAACGCTGCAATGCTAAATCACGGAGGCATGTTTGGCAATTTGATACTCCTACTATGAGGGAGCTTCACTCTGGGACCATTAATTCGTACGTCAAGGTTAAGGCCACCATTTGTGTGGCCATCTTGATCGGTGGTGCATTGTTCAACAAATACCTGACTGGACTATGGGCTGGGTGCAGAAGCTGTCAGGCCTGGTATTCCAATCGGTTCTTTTGTTGCTTGGGTTTCTACGGTGAGTGTAAAATGTTTTGTAAGATGAGTTGGTTTTGAGTATTAATGCATCCCTTCCATCCGGCATCCCAACCAAGTTCTTTCGCATCTCTCCATTTGTATCTGGCCTCTTGTCAGGTCTGGTTCCGCTGTTTGCTGAAAATGGCCAGCAAGATATTGATTAACGTAGCAGATTTGAAGAGGAGGAGGGTCATAACTCACGGTAAATGCCGTCACGACTGATCTATCACTCATGGTTCAACTGGGTTGTGACATCTCCTGAACAGCTTAAATGCAGCTTCCACAGTTGACCTCAACACTGTGATGCTAAATTGGGATCAATTCTGCCCCTCCACTTGCTGATGAGTGTAAGACAAGATTGCGTTTGGTTGGGTTGAGTTGGGCTTGGCTTGCCACCATCAGCTCCACTCCCTTCCAGTGGTGTTGGAACAGCATCCTCATGCCTGTGAAACACTGTCCAAATATCCTGCACGGATGTTCAAAGACATTCCAAGGTGGACTCTTGAATCTGGCGAGATCTGCAAAATATTGCAAAGTCACTTGTACCTTGGGCCATAACAATTGCAAAGATATCCTTGGTCATCCCACTCTTGGGGTGGGGTCTGCAATGCTGCAGTCGAATTTCTGGATAGTACTCCAAATGGGACTTCAGTATTTCCACATTATACACCATTCCAGATAATGCAATGAAAAGCCTCCTGATATAGTGACAGGAATATAAATAGTGTTCCTTCAGCAGTGCCAAGAATTCTCAGATGGCCCATCGTTGTATTTCTTGGTTGTATTTGTGAGTGAAAACATTAGCAATTCAAGTGTGCATGTGATCCTGTGAAGTGCAGGATTATTGCTATGCCTGCATGCACTTCCAAACTCCAAGGACAACTGTTGCTATACATAATACAAAGAGGCCGAGTTAGATTTCTGCAGGGACAAGGTTGCGCTGTTTACCCACCGTGGCGATATTCCAGTCATGTTTCAGACAGAGGCAATGGGAACACAAAGGTCTGAGCAAATACACTGTGCCCGTGGCTTGAATGATGCATGAACGCCCCTAATGCTCAAGAGGGTGTGCGGCAGCTGCTTCACAGAGGTTAAACAAACACATGGGTCCTGAAAAAGACATCCTGTACATTGTGCACCATCAACACAGAGGCCCATAAATCCATTGATAAGATTGGACCACACTCCTTGAGTGGTTAAGCAATTGGAGAATTAGCAGCAATTGGCCCTCTGAAATAACTTAAAGTGTTCTTGTCTTTTCTGTTATTCATTCACGGTGTAAAGTCAAATTGTACCAAAAATACTGTTATTGTTAGACCTGACCAAAAATATTCTGGTTTTCTCTAACCCGAAGACTATAATTTTTTTAAGGAATTAAACATTTTAAAGAAGCAAAACGAAATGCCTTTTTTTTTTCATTTCAGTGTTTCTGATTTGTCTGTATGTGAGTGCATGTCTCCAAGTGTGTCGGTGTGTGGGTATGTCTGTGTTACCATGAAAGAGTTTAGTCCCAATGGTCCTCACTGTATGATCTGTCGATTCATATTCACTTGTCTTATTTGCAAGTTTGTGCATGTGCAGTATTGTGTGCCAATGTAAATTGTCAAATTGAGTATGTACAGCAGGCCAGCACAATGGTACAGTGGTAGAGCTGCTGTCTCACAGCGCCAGAAACCCGGGTTCGATCCTGACTATGGGTGCTGTCTGTATGGAGTTTGTACATTCTCTCCGTGACCTGTGTGGGTTTTCTCCGAGAGCTCCATCCGGTTTCCTCCAACACTCCAAAGATGTGCAGGTTGTAGGCTAATTGGTAAGCTACAATGTTGTCCCTAGTGCGTGTAGGTTAGTATACACGGATCGCTGGTCAGAGTGGACTCGGTGGGCCGAAGGGTCTATTTCCTAACTGTGTCTCTCAAGTCTAAAGTCAAAATAAAAAAAATATCCCTAGTGTGTGTAGGATAGTGTTCATGTGCAGGGATCGCAGGTCGACACAGACTCGAGGGGCCTGTTTCCACACTGTATCTCTAAACTACAGGTGCTGTCTGTGCAGAGTTTGCATGTTCTCCTACGAGGGTTTTCTCCCACATTCCAAAGACATGCAGATTGTAAATTTCCCTTAGTGCGTAGGATTGGTATCCATAGAGGGATAGTATAGAGCTAGTGTATGGGTGATTGATGGTCAACATGGACTCAATGGATCAAAGGGCTTGTGTTCGCTCTGTATCTGTAAACTAAACTAAGGAATGGCACAGTAAGGGTTTTAGATTATATTTTTGCCAGAATGAACATGCTAAAAGATATAACTGTGCATCTCTATTTATCAAATGAGTTTGTGCATCAATGTGGAAATGTTTATGTCATTGGAAATCTGTGTATGTTGCAGTGGCTGGGGAAGTTACAAAATGTGTTTGATATTATGTGTGCATTGATGGAGTGTGTGTACTGCAATAGAGTGCATGTATGTTTGCATTGGTCCAAGTAGAAAATGATCCTCCTGTATGTATACTAGCAGAAACATGCTCATCAGTTCACATGTGCATTCCCTGTGTGCATGGGTTTGTCGTCAGTGTTATTGACTACGTATGTCAGTGTGAGGAAACACTTGGATGTCAGTGCAGGTGAGTGTATGTTTCTCAATTTGCCTTGTGGACATGCACATTGATTGCAAGTAAAATTTGTAAATATTGTCACTGAAATTAGATCACGATCAGTTCCAATTTACTGAACCGATTCCTCTCATACTGTTTGTGCATAGTTTAAGCATCAGCATGGTCTATAAATACTCAATACCCTGGTTGCAGAAATTAAATGCTATCATTGAGTCGTCTTCACACTGACCTTCCCATCATGAGTCCAGTCCCTGCCTGCGATGTGCTTATACTTAATCACTGATGTAGTGATGCCAGTCGTGAATGACTCTTACTGAGTCACTATTTACCAAGTACATAACCTGTCCAAAATGCTCCTCTTGTATGAAGCTCCTTTGAACTGCAGATGTTGATGCAGATGCAGGAAACAAGGCAGCCGGATTTTGCTCAGTAAGATCACTCAATATCAGCAGAGTACCATTAACCACCAAGACGAGGAGGTGCGTAGTGTACAATGGCGGCAGAGTTCCTTTAAATAATAAAGCATGCAATTAGGCCATTCGGCCCATTAAGTCCACTGCCATTCAATCATGGCTAATTTATCTGTATAGGATGGAAACAAAATGCTGGTTTACAAACAAAAGGACACAAAGTGCTGGAGTAACATCGCGGGTCAGACAGCAACCTGTAGAACATGGATAGGTGACATTTCGGCTCAGGACCCTTCTTTAGATTGATTGTGGGAGGGCGGGAAAGAAACCAGGAAGAGAGGAGGAGCAGGACAAACTACGGCGGGTGCTTGGTTAACGTGGGTGAGGGCATGGGTTGATGGGCCAGAGATGGAAAATACTGAAGGTGTGAGACAAAAGGATTGGAGAGTTGCCAGAAGAAGGAAGGAAGGTGGAGGGGGGAGAGGAGAAATAGAGGCAAGTCCAGGCGGGGTACAACGGGGAGGGGGAGGGATGTGGGGAGAAAGGGGAGGGATGTTGTTAGACGTGAGAGTGTGTGGGGTTCAGCTCCTATGATAGTTCATGAGGATAGTTTCCTGAAGCCTGGTGTTCTAATTTATGCTGCAATGGGCGGAGGCATTGACATCAATAGGTAGAGAGAAGGTCAGGCGTGCTAACGTGCTTTACAGCCCGAGGTACCAGTCCAGTTACACGATAGGCTTCATTTCACTTGCAATAATTGCTCTGGGTAAAAGAGTCAAGAGTGTTTAATTGTCACAGGTACCGAAACGGAACAACAACGTTTTTAAGTTGCTGCAGTACAAGGGGTTTGTAACCACAGTACTCGTAAGCAGCATAATTAACAAACAAAATAAAAAATATATACAGTGCAAAGCAAAACAAAGCCCAAGTCGCTGGTGCAACCAAGACAGTTCGTAATTCGTAGTTTAGGTGGAGTTTATAGTGTCCGATAGCTCTGATGGTTGTTGGGAAGAAGCTGTTTTCTGAATCTGGAGGCCATGGATTTCAGACTCCTATACTTTCTTCCCGATGGCAGAAGTGAAATGAGAGCATAGCCAGGGTGGTGTGAAGCTATGATGATGCTGGCTGCCTTTCTGAGACAGAGCCTCCTACAGATCCCAGTGACGTGGTGCCCGATTCCTTCCATAATGGTCATTACCTGGCATAATGGCAGTAACTCTACCTCTGCGCCACTGTGCTGCCCTGTTGCACCAGAGGTGTCATTTGCCCTGAGGGTGGCCACAGCTGATTAAGATTAAAACATATTCCCTGTGAGTAACAGGCAGGGGCAGATCCATTCAGTTAAGGAAGTCAGTGGACACACAGGGGAAGGGAATCTGTGGGAAAGATAGTCATAGTCATTTCCTACCCCGCCCAGGAAGGGAGCTAGTGACTGGGCATGAATTTGCTCAGCTTCCTCTCACTCGGAGGTGGCCGAATACGGGGCAACTGGATCCTGTTAGCGAACTCGGAGAACAATTTCACATACACTGCTGGACAGACAGATGCAGGGAAATAAAAACAACAGAAGTCCCCTCCCTTGTCTTTCTCTGCACCCTCTTTGTTCCCTGGGCTGTGACTAATCTTCACAATAATGCACACTTCCACTTACAGACCCACAGACGAGATCAAGCTCAGGAGAAGCTTTCGTGCCTTCACCTGTGGAAAAGGACCTGCACGTATATGACATCTTTCACACCTGGAGTGCATTCAGAATGGGCCCCCTTCAACGAATCACTTCCTAAAGGTGTTGTAAGTAGCCAGAGCAGCTAATGTGCACACTGCAAGGTCTCAGGAGGCAAGAATGCAACAAAATATAAAACGCTTAGTCTGCTTTAATGACTACATAAGTTGAGGAATAACTGTATGGTTTTTATGTGACTGGTTTTACAATTCATCAGAAAGCTAGCACCTCCAGCAAGGTGCAGAGTAAGGAGTGTTTTATTGTTTGGTTTATTTTAGAGATACAGCATGGTATCAGGCCCTTCAGCCCACCGAGTCCGCGCCGACCAGTGATCCCCGCACACTAACATTATCCAACACACACACTAGGGACAATTGGAGTCTTTAGAGTGTGGGAGGAAACTGGAGCACCTGGAGAAAACCCACGCAGGTCACGGGGAGAATGTACAAACTCCATGCAGACAGCACCCATAGTCAGGATCGAACACGGGTCTTAATTCTACCACCACGCCACCGTGCCACCCCATGTCATATGTACACAACGGAACAATTAAATTCTTACTTATAGCACACAACAGGTTTGTAAACAGAGCACAACAACAAGGAAAGTGCTGGGGTAACTCAGCGGGTCAGGCAGCATCTCTAGAGAACACTTTTCAGGTCGGGACTCTTCTTCAGACTGATTGTGGGGGTGGGGGGAAGAGAGAAAGCTGGAAGAGAGAAGGATGGGAAAGTATGGCTCATTCAAGGTAACCACAGGCGAGAAGGGGTATTTGATAGGCAGATGGTTAGACAAAGGCCAGGCATGAAAAAATATTAACTGAAGGGTTGTGAATTGTGAGGTCAGAGGAAAGAATATAAGCAGGAAGGGAGAGGAGAGAAATAAGTGCGAGACTAGGTGGGGTATGGGGGTGAGAGGAAGAATGGGGGGGGGGGGGGAAAGGGGGGCGGGGGGGAAGGGGGGGGGTCATTAGAGATAAACTAAAATCAAAGTTCATACTTTGTGGGTTGTAAGCTACCCAGGTGGAATGTGAGGTGTTGGTTCTCCAGCTTGCCTCATTCTTCACTCTGGCAAAGAATGAGGCCCAGGACAGAAAGGCAGTATGGGAATGGGAAGAACAATCAGGAGATCCTGGTGGACCGAGCGAACTGCTCATCGTGACATGTCTCAGACGTGGGACCAAGTCACAGCCCCAAGACTCAGAGTGACAAGAATACAAGCACTGAATTAACACTGCAAACATGGTTAAATAACCTATTAACAGTCGTCCAGACTAGCAGGTGAGGTTTAAAGCCTTGATTTGATGCTGGTGCCACTTTAACATAAATCCTGGCATTGAATACTCTATGAGGTAGTGCACTGTTCCAGCCTGGTCAAATAATATGAAGATTCCTCAGCTCTCCACCATGAAGTCCTCAGTTAATATTACACCACATTTAGCCAGATTTAAACCATAAAGCGTTAACATCAAAAGGAGCTATAAATGCAAGCCCCAGGCTTTATGCGTTTGCATGATTTCAATTTGACTCTGTTACAAGCAAAGCTCCCAAAGGCTACATATTTTGTGTAGGCTTCAACCAAAGATAGATACAAAAAGCTGGCATAACTCAGCGGGACATGCAACATCTCTGGAGAGAAGGAATGGATGACGTTTCAGGTCGAGACCCTTCGTCAAACCCAGAAGGGTCGAGACCCGTAACGTTAGCCATTCCTTCACTCCAGAGATGCTGCCTGTCCCGTTGAGTTACTCCAGCTTTTTGTGTCTATCTTCCAGCAACATATTTTGGCCGGGCGTTCACTCCGCTCCACATGATCGGGCACAGTGTGGTTTACGTCAGGTTTTTGCCCCGTGATTTGGGCCCATAACTTGTTGACTTGGGTCAGCCGCCCTTCCTGTGATGACGCACCTCACCGACAACATCTCTCCCACCCCTTCCTGGAGTGAAGTCATCTACAGAACGAACAGGAACTTTCATTGCCCTTCACAAAGCAAGACCACTTCACCTCAGTCATCAAATTACAGTCTTCAGCCAACATGCTTACAAAGTGAATGAGCTTCAAGTCATGCGTAGGAAGGGACTACAGATGCTGGTTTACACCAAAGATAAACACTAATGCTGGAATAACTCAACGGGACAGGCAACATCTCTGGAGGAAAGGAATAGGAATTTGAATAGGAGAAAAGGAAAAAAGAAAAAGGAAATAAAGTAAAGGAAAATAATTTGCCACAGGCTAATTGGAGAAACAGCACCTCATATTTCACTTGGGCAGCTTACAATCCAGCAGCATGAGTATTGATTCAGCTAACGTCACGTAAACCTTGCATTCCTTCTTATTCCCTCTCTCTCTGTCCCTCACCCACCTGAGTCATCTTGCTAATTTCACTGCTTGTATCCATATTATCACCTCGTCCCCAGCCAACAATGGACCATTGTAGGCTCCATCTTTCTTGAATCATCGAAGCAGGCTCTGCTTTGTTCTGTACCATCTCCTACCTTTCGCCGACTCTCCCTGAGTTTCCCTCTCCCCGACGCTCAGTCTGATGAAGGGTCTCGACCCGAAACATCAACTGTTCCTATTCTCCAGAGATGCTGCCTGGCCAGTTGAGTTACTCCAGCTCTTTGTGTCCAGCTTCAAGTTATTACTGACTTCCTCACTGCAGTTAGGGTAAATATGCACCATGCCAAATATCCAGAAGACCAAGGTTCTCCAACTTTATGCCCCTGGCAACCGTTCCCCCAACAATTAAAGTCCACCGGGATCTCTGGAAATTGCCAATAACATCCTCTGTCTAGTAAGGAACTCTCTCTGTGAGGGCATACATTGATGATGCAATTCACTGACACCTCCAATGTACCAGCACCACTTTGCAAGTGTGTTCAATCACCAAAACTTCAGACATCTCACCAAACACATTGTGTTCCCAATAGCAGCGATCTCTGCCTTCCTGTGTACTTTGGAGGCAAGGATGGCTTACAATAGACAGCTCAAAGCACAATGAGTTACCACCAGTGCTGCCACTACAAAATCCTTTGTCAGGGCAAGCAAACCAAAGCCAGCATCCTCAGCCAGTGTTTCTACCACTGAGGTTCTGATCATGCTCACCAGCATCAAGCAAACGCCACGGGGTGGGTGTTGTGGGAGAGGGGAGGAGGTGTAGGGAGGTGGAGGGGACAAATTGTCCACTTCTCTGACACCAGTCCCCCAAATCAAGGACACAACTCTGAGTTTGGCAAGAGATGGCGAGGAAGCGCTTTGTGGATGTTCTCAGAGCCTCCTTTAAAATGGTGGCATCTTCACTAACTGCCTTGCCAAAGGCAGCTCAGAATGGAGAAGGACCTTCCGGGAAAGCACTAGACCCTTTGAGCCTCTGCGATGGGAGCAGGCAGAAGACATTTGCAAACAACAGAAGAAACGCGACGAGTTGCGAATGCAACGAGTTGTTTGCGATATTGTGCGCTTCCGCACTCTGTAGATGTCCTCTGCATGGTCTGCCTGTTCCAGGGCCTGTGGATGCCACGTGACACTTTGCAGCTACTTCAGAATCCACAGAACTGGCGTGAGTGAAAGCCGGAGATGAAACCAAATGTTCAGGTCATTAAAATTCCAGATCCAATCCCAGGGCTGCAACTGAGTATAAAGACTAAATTAAGATTTGAATTGATGTGGCGCCTTTTATAACCCCAAGGCATCCCAGAGCAATTTATAGACAATTAAGGACTTTTGAAATGTGGTCACCATTGGACTGTGGGACATACAGCTCTGAAATTGCACCCGACTGGGCCCACAAGTTGCAATGTGGTCATGATCGATCATGTCATCATTGACTGTTATGATGACCATAAGGTTAACAGTTTTGTTTGGACAGATAGAAACAGTGCAGAAACAGGCCCTTCGGCCCACTGAGTCCGCACCGACCAACGATCCCCACACACTAACACTACCCTACACACACTACGGACAATTTTACATTCATAACAAGCCAATTAAACTACAAACCTGTGTCTTTGGAGTGTGGGAGGAAACTGAAGATCTCGGAGAAAACCCACACGGTCACAGAGAGAATGTATAAACTCCGTACAGACTGCACCTGTGGTCTGGATCGAACCCGGGTCTCTGGCGCTGTAAGGCAGCAACTCTACCGCTGCACCAACGTGCCGTCCTTGATCTTTGACGTTATTAATGCATATATCCCATCAGCAACTTCAAATAAGGCTAGACTTGGAATTAAATGTGAGATTCCAAATGTTGTCATTTGAGATGAGCCATTCCACAATGAACATTGTACAAATGCCATTCCATGAACTGCCTCATGGCAAGATGTTGATGAATTTGTATCTCAAGTTAAACACAACCTGAAAGTAATGTTTTAACAACCTGCTCGCCTTTCATGCCTCAGATAGTCATATAATGCTGGAGTAACTCAGCAGATCAGGCAGCATCTCTGGAGAAAAGGAATAGGTGACGTTTCAGCTCAGAACCCTTCTTCCAACCTGAAATGTCACCAATTCCTTTTCTCCATAGATGCTGCCTGATCTGTTGAGTTACTCCAAACCTTTGTGTCTATCTTCAGTATAAACAAGCATCTGCAGTATTCCTTCCTACACAGCGTTCATGGTTGTCAGTCAGATTCTCTGGCACTAAAAATGAATCATTAGAAGACTGGAATCTTAAGGCTTGAATTTGAATATCTTTGTGTCCATTTTTCATGCACAAATAGTGCATAGTTACAGAGTTACAAATAGTTACAGAGAAAGGTTGAACAAGTTAGGGCTTTATTCTTTGGAGCGCAGAAGGTTAAGGGGGGACTTGATCGAGGTTTTTAAAATGATGAGAGGGATAGACAGAGTTGACGTGGAAAAGCTTTTCCCACTGAGTAGGGAAGATTCAAACTCATGACTTGAGAATTCCCTGAAGTTTAGGGGTAACATGAGGGGGAACTTCTTTACTCAGAGAGTGGTAGCTGTGTGGAATGAGCTTCCAGTGAAGGTGGTGGAGGCAGGTTCGTTTTTATCATTTAAAAATAAATTGGTGTATGGATGGGAAGGGAATGGAGGGTTTTGGTCTGAGCGCAGGTATATGGGACTAGGGAAGATTATGTGTTCGGCACGGATTAGAAGGGTTGAGATGGCCTGTTTCCGTGCTGAAATTGTTATATGGTTATAATGGTGATGTTACCCAGGGTAGGTTGTGTCTATGGGTGTAATCATGCCCATGGCCTCATGCATTTCCCTGGTTGGCTGGCACTTTCTAGTGTCAGATGCATACAGTGTAACAGGTTTTTCACAACACTAATGGCCGGCACCTGTCATAGGTCGTTGCAGGTCGCTGAAAATTTTCAATATGTTGAAAATCCAGCGGCGACCAGAACAAGGTACGACTCTTTGGGCGACTGCTCTCGACCATGCAGGCTTCACCCTACGACATGTCGCCTGTATGGTCGTGAGTAGTCTCCTCAGTCGCCCAAAGAGTCGCAGCGTCTTTCTGGTCACCGATGGATTTGTCCCAATTGTGTGTAGGATAGTGTTAATGTGCGGGCATCGCTGTTCGGCGCGGACTCGGTGGGCTGTGTCTCTAAACTAAACTAAGCTGCTGCCTTACAGTGCCAGCGACCCAAGTTCGATACTGACCTTGGGTGCTTTTTTTTATGGAGTTTGTACGTTCTCCCTAGTTTTAAGTGGGTTTTCTCTGGAGCTCCGGTTTCCTTCTAAAGATGTGCAGGTTTGTAGGTTAATTGTCTTCTGCAAATTGCCCCCGGCGTGTAAGGTGCGAAAGTGGGATAACATAGAACTAGTGTATGGGTAGTCGGTGTGGATGGTCGGCCAAAGCCCACCATCCAAGCTGTTTCCAAGCTGTATCTCTCAACTAAACTAAACACATTATGTAATAATTAGCAATGAGGTGGCAATTAGTGCCTGCGTGCGATATTCATATCTTGCACACAGTATCTGCCAACCATATTTTTCAGCACTCAGGATAATGAACGCTGCTGCAGATTCATCTCTTAAATGTTTGCAGCCTCATGATACAATTCACAGCTGAGCTTCATGCTGTGGGCCAAAACGAGACCTGATTAGCACAGTGTGCTACACAAAGGATGTGCTGGCTCTGGAGGGGGTCTGGGCCTCTACTCGCTGGAGTTTAGAAGGTTGAGGGGGGACCTCATTGGAACATATAGAATAATGAAAGGCATAGATAAGGTGGGTGTGGAAAGGATGTTTTCATTGGTGGGAGAGTCTGGGACCAGAGGTCATAACTTCAGAATTAAAGGGCGCACTTTTAGAGAGGAGGTGAGGAGGAACTTCTTTAGTCAGAGGGTGGTTAATTTGTGGAACACATTGCCACAGAGGGCTGTGGAGACCAAGTCAGTGGATATTTTGAAGGCAGAGATAGACAAATTTGTGATTAGAACGGGTGTCAAGGGTTATGGGAAGAAGGCAGGAAATTGGGATTAGGAGGCAAAGATCAGCCTTGAATGAATGGCAGAGTAGACTCGATGGGCCAAATGGCCTAATTCTACTCCTATAACTTGTCAACTTGAACAAAGGTGTTTGACTTAAGCAGTATTAGCTATGCATGCTGTATTAGCTGCCATGGTTCCTTCAGCTCCATGGCAGCCTACTGTGCATCTGAGCCATGGGGGGGATTGTTTAAAGTCTGATCATCTTTCTCATGATCAGCGCAGGAGTGTTGCAGTGGTGGATTCTGCTGTAGATTTAGAAGTTACAAAATGGATGCTTAGCCTTTCTTCTATTACACTAGCGAGATTTCTGCACAAAAACACCAGGAGTCTTGTCCTATAACATAAACACTCGCAAGATTACAGCACAATAACATTAGATGTTTTGCCTTTCTTCTATTACACTAGCGAGATTTCAGTACAATAACTAGATATTTTGCTCTATGATATAAACAATCAGAAAGATGTTCAGATAACTCGGTTCTACCCTTTACTCTACAGACTGTGATGTACAGATATTTAATCAACACAGTCAAATTACAAAATTGCTTGAATTTACACAAAATACCTCTTTCAGCATAACCATATATGGGGTAACCTTTCCTCTATCAGAAGAACCTGTCAATCTTTGATATTAACCATACATGGACAAGGCAAGAGGCTGTATAATGCTCTGTAAGATAAAGAATTGCTGAATTGCTGATTATTAGGGTATAAATATATCTGATTGAACATTACATCTGTGTGTGGAACAAGTGAGACTCTGTCGCCTGTAGTTACATACTGTGAGAGTTGTCTCCCACACCCGCCTGGGCGAATTAAAGCCTTTACTGCTTTGTTACTAACATTATTGTGTTTTTGTCTGTTTGAAGTGAATCGAACTTTAACACATATACCTCCTCCCTCGACTGTCCAGAGACCCCGACAGTCCTTTCAGGTTAGACAAAGGTTCACTTGCACCCATTCAAACCTCATCTACTGCATCCGTTGTTCAAGATGTGGACTCTTATACATTGGTGAGACCAAACGCAGACTAGATGATCTTTTCGCGGAGCACCTTCGGTCAGCCTGCCTGAACCTACCTGATCTCCTGGTTACTGGAAACTTTAATTCTCCTTCCCTTTCTGACCGTTCTGTCCTCGATCTCATCCATTGTCAGAGTGAGGCTAAACGTAAATTTGAGGAACAGCATCTAATATTTCGCTTGGGCAGCTTACAACCCAGTGGTATGAATATTGATTTCTCTCACTTCAGGTAGCCCCGGCATTCCCTCCAACCTCCATCTCTATCCCTCTCCCACCCAAGTCGCACCAGCTTCTCGTTTTCACCCTACAAACAGATAACAATGGCCTGTTTCCTTTATCATTGTTACTTTTTTGCGTATCCTTCATTCATTGTTCTTTATCTTTCCACATCACGGTCTATATCGCATTTCCCCTATCCATAACCAGTCTGAAGCAGGATCTCGACCCGAAACATCACCCATGTCCGTCTCTCCAGAGATGCTGCCTGTCCCGCTGAGTTACTCCAGCGTTTTGTGTATATCGTTCTCTCCAAAGATGCTGCCTGTCCCGCTGAGTTACTCCAGCACTTTGTGTCTATCTTCAGAAGAGGTCCCAAGGTAGAGCTTGATTCTAGAACATTGGACGCAGGGTCACAGGGAGAACTTACAAACTCCGTACAGACAGCACACATGGCCAGGATTGATCCTGGGTCTCTGGCACTGTAAGGCAATGACTCTACCCCTGTGCCACTGATGATAGGAGTCTCTCTAATGTGCAGCCGTGTGCAGTGACAGTGCTATGTCCCACGGTCATTCAAAAACGAGTCATCAAGTGTATAACGTAACCATCAAGAGGCTACATAAACCCCCTCCCTGCTGTGAAATATCCTGTGTTCACCATACAGCACTAAAACTCACTGCTCTGCAAGATCTCTGTGTAGTTTGCAAGTGGCTGCGGATGAAACCTGATCATCAATGGCTTCAAGAACATGTGCAAAGACCGGGGAAAGCCTGGGTTTAGTTGCCTGCAAACACCAATAAAAACGTTGAAAGCTAATGTCCATGGAGCGACCACAGTAGATTGTTTCCACTCTGGGTGAGATCATGAGGACTACTGCTCTGCTGAGCAATCACTGTGAGATCATATTCAGGAATATCTGCTCAGTTGCAAAAATTCATATGTTTTCTATCAAAAAAGAGCCCCTGACACCACTGATTAAATCTATTGTCCCACGAGAACCACATTGCATGGTTTTCAATTTAATTGTTCTACGCTGCACTAAACGAGGAAAAATATTCCTCAGGAGTTATCTTTCAGGGTTTGATTTCATCAATAAAACCACTAAAGCTAATATTTCATGTGTTAGTACTTCAAAGGTTGTGTTTTTAGTGTTAAGGTGTTTGCTTAAGCAGATCGGTTTAAAAAATGGGTTAAAATAGCAGTGTCAGAAATATAATGGAAATGTGTTAACAGATGTGTTGAAAATTGGACACATGGGAAATTAAACTTTATTAAAATTAAAAAGTAGAATTTGAGAAATATGAACTTGGAAATAATTTTATGATATCTGCATTTGAAATTCAACTTTGAAAATTATTTTTGCAGCACAGGTAATAATTGGGCTAAGTATTCCTTTGATATAGCGATAAAGGATTGAGTGAATGTATAACCATTTCTACAGTTAAATCACAAACCATGACCAGACCACATAGAAGTAAATGAAATGATACAGATGTATTCTTCTATTTCTATTTCTTCTATTTGAATATCTCCACTCAAAGCTGCAGAATTCCCCAAGAACTTCAGAGTTAGTAAGCAGCACTGTTTGAGGAGGCGATGTTTTAGACTGAGTGATGTGACTGAGCTGTGTCACATCAGAAACTCATACCTAAAGGTGAGATTATTTTGACTGTCAAAATTTCAGTGCCTTCAGTTAGTTTTAAACTGTTATTGGAGATTTACCTTGCATTTATCAAATCAAAAATGACTACACTTTAAAAATACTTTCTCAACAGTAAAGACATTTTTAGGTGACCTGAACGGCATCGGGAAATGTATTGTTTGTTTTCTTATAAAGGGCATCAACGCTGTATTTTAAGATTAGTTCAGTTTAGAGATTCAGCGCGGAAACAGGCCCTTCAGCCCACTGAGTCCGTACTAACCAGCGATCCCTGCAAATTACCTACACACACTATGGACATTTTTTTTACATTTGCCAAGCCAATTAGCCTACAAACCTGTACCTCGTTTGAGTGTAGGAGGAAACCAAAGATCTCAGAGAAAACCCATGCAGGTCACGGGGAGAACGTATTATCTCCGTACAGACAAGCATCTGTAGTCAGGATCGAACCTGGGTCTCTGGTGCTGTACGTCAGCAACTCTACTGCTGTGCCACCATGCTGCCCATAACATGGTCATGTACAAACATATGCTTTTTTTCTTATAAAAGGCATAGAGAACGTAGTCTTAAGGTTAGTGGAGCAAAGTTTAAAGGATATGTGCAGGGCAAGTTTAGTTTTGCCTAGAACATGCTGTCATGGTGGTGACGGAGGCAGATGGATATGACTATCGACATGAAATGTTGTTCAATGTTGTAGACAAGTTCAGAAGTTGATTTATATATAAAACAAGTGTTCTGCAAGTATCAGTGGGTCGAATTATCGTGAATATTATGATCACTGAGGAATGAATGTTGATGTGTATGAGGAGGAGAGTTCTTCCTTTAATAGTTCAGGCGACCTTCTGCACATCTACCTGAGAAATAGGTCAGGCAGTGAGTTAATGTCACACTTCAAAGATAGCACTTACAATAAATAGCAAGGCATTCCTTCAGTAATGTGCAGAAGTGTTTTACTTAGATTATAAACTCAACTCCTGACTTCATACCTGAACCTATAATTTTCTGACTCAGGAGTAAGGTGAACCGACCCATAGATGGTCTCAATATTTTTTTGAGGAGGAATATCTGAGAATGTGACACCATGGTTAGGATACAGCATGGAAACAGGCCCTTCCGCCCACTGAGTCCACGCCGACCAATGATCACGCTACACGCTACATGCTCAATGTCATCCATTCCCTACACACTCGGATTTACAGAGGCCAATTAACCTAAAAACCCGCACGTCTTTGGGATGTGAGAGGAAACCGGAGCACCCGGAGAAAACCCACACAGTCCCAGGGAGAACGTACAAGCTCCGTACAGACAGCACCCAATGTCAGGATCAAACCCGGATAGCTGGCGCTGTGAGGCACCAACTCTACTGCTGCATCGCTGCATCGCCAAAGCTTCTTGTAGGTATTTGGGAGTTTTTTTTTTCACAGGTTGTGAATTTTTTAAATATTTCTATCTAATTCACACTATACTTCAAGATTGGACATGTTACAGACTTTGCTTATGTTACTTTGACTCCATCAACACTCATTTATCTCTGATTTTCCTGACACTGATTCCCCAGTCAATTTGCGGCTCGGAGCTTTGACTCTGACACTGACTACGATCAGTGTTCGGTTTCCTGACACTAAGTCAAAAACAAAAACGACAAATGCCCAAGTCAGGGAAATCTGCAAACTTTGTCCTTCGATGACTTGCTGAGCACATTAACACAAGGCCCTAAACTGACTTTCAATCAGCACACAGTCAGCTATCAATTGACCACAGTGTGTCTGGGATATGCGGGAAGGCAAAGATGAACTGTGCCTCCGACTGACCATATCATCATTGTTTAATCGCCTCCACTGAGAAAATGCACTGTATGAACAACAGGTGGGGTCACCATCAGTTTGGCCACAGTTTCATTCCAGGTAATTGGCTAATCAATGGCTACCCATCTACACTCGCTTCGGGAAAGAAGACCATCAGAAATGTTAGGGGCGGCAGGATGGCACAGCGGTAGAGTTGCTGCCTCACAGCGCCAGAGGCCTTGGTTTGATCCTGACTATGGGTGTTGTCTGTATGGAGTTTGTATGTTCTCCCCGTGACCTGCCTGGGTTTTTCCCTCAGTTTCCTCCCACATTCCAAAGACGTACTCGTTTGTAGGTTAATTGGCTTCAGTAAAGATTGTAATTGTCCCCAGTGTGTGGGACAGCGCTAGTATACAGTGTATAGGAGTCGCTGGTCGGCTCGGTATCGGTGGAATGTATGGGGCCATACATGGGGCTGTATGGATGTGGAATCTTGGCATTGATACAATTAAGCAGAAGCCATCAATCCATTATGTATGTGAAGGGTAAAGGATTGTGGGAGATCTGTGTGCAGACTAAATGCCAACAAAGATCCCTTGGACCAAATGTGCATAGATTTTATTAGTCTAAGCAATATGTATTAACCAGGAAACAGGAAGCACAGCCTGACTGTGGTTTGTTGGGATCACAGTGGGTCACGGTGTTAAGGCAACATGTTTGGCCTATCCTCTTTGGTGAATCAGCTGTAGGTTCAGTTGCAAGCCCTCTCTTTTCTGGCTCAGTAGCTTGTGAGTTCAAATCTTACTTCAGAGACTCGAACTCTGGCTCGATGAGTCTGTACGTATCTGAGGCTGTGTTGTTGTCAAAGAAGGAGTCATAGAATCATAAAACATGGAAGTATGACCTTCGGCCCATCTTGTCCACGCTAACCAAGATGCCCTATCTACACTAGTCCCATCTGCCTGCGTTTGGCCCATATCACTCCAACCATATCTTATTCATGCACCTGTCAAATGTCCTTTTAATGTTGTTATAGTATCTGCCCCAACTACTTCCTCGAGCAGCTTGTTGCATTTACCCACCACCCTCTGTCTTTCAGAGAAATTAGGTCCTTCCCATTCATTTGTAGAAATAAAGTATTGTGTCATTCTTACTTTGAAGACAAGTCATCCTTTGCTAATAAGCATCCTTCCCATTCATGTGGAATTCTCTGCCACAGAAGGCAGTGGAGGCCAATTCACTGGATTTACTCAAAAGAGAGTTATGAGGCTGTCCCACTGGACGAGCTAATTCAAATGTTCTCCCGAGTTTCCCCTGATTCGAACTCGGAGAATTACGGTAATGGCCGCTCGTAGGTACTCGGGGCTCTCGTGGCCATTTTTCAACATGTTGAAAAATCTTCACGAGTCTTCCCGAGCTTACCGTGTTTCCCGAGTACCAGCCATTAGCGTTATGAGCCGCTAAGAGACGTCCCGAGCTCTGACGTACCCGCTACGTACATTCTACGTGCTTCACACGAGTTTGAGGTTTTTTTTTAACTCGGGAGGGCTCTTGAATTAGCTTGTACAGTGGGACAGCCCCTTTAGATAGAGCTCTTAGGGCTAACGGAATCAAGGGATCTGGGGTGAAAGCAGGAATGGGGTACTGATTTTGGATGATCAACCATGATCATATTGAATGGCGGTGCTGGCTCAAAGGGCCGAATGGCCTACTCCTGCACCTATTTTCTATGTTTCTATATTTCTATGTTTCAATTAAAAGCAAGTTATCTGCTCATTATCACCTGCTACAAATTGAATTCTGAATTGTATTAATTCCAGCAGTTAAATCACTTCCAAAATATTTTAGCAACTGTAGAACACTATAGGGCAGGAACACAATGGCATAGTGGTTAAGTTACTGGACTAGCAACAAGAGTTCTACATCGTTGATCCAGAGAAGAGGGTTTGAATCCTATCAGTGTCACGGAGAAATTTAAGTTCAAAGTCATTAAATAACGTTACTCAAATCTGAGACTTGAGATCGTGAATCTTGCACAGATTTTAAACAGAAAATAGAATAGTTTATCCCCATCCTTTTGCCCTTCAGGTGCAGGTTGCGAAATGTCTGTGGTTGAATCTTACCTGGTTCCTCAGATTAGGGCCCATTGCAAATGGGCAACAAATTGTGCAATTGACAGTGATGTGCACATCCCATGAACTAGTTTCTAAACCACATGCTAAGCTTGTGAAAGTACTGTATAGATACTAAAACTTATTAGACATTAGTCAGACTGGGAGCAAGATGAAACCCTTGATGCCCATGAAGTTTGTTGCCTGTGCTGATTGTCAAGCTGAGGTTGAGGATATAATGGTAATGGGCTTGTCCCACTTAGATGAATTTTTAGGCGAACTGCAGGAGACTCTGCGGTCACCACATGTTCGTGGGTGGTTGCCAGGGAGTCGCCTTCATGGTCGTGAGGAGTTCCCACATTCTGGGAACTAGTCGCGGCCTCATTATGGTCACTGCTAATTTTTCAATGTTGAAAAATTAGCGGCGACCAGAATAAAGCCGCCGTGGAGAGTAGCGAGAATTCTCGTGCCCTAGGTGGGTTGCCGGGAGGTCGAAGGATCTCGTAGGTTTTCATAGGTTGTAACTGGTGAATTTCATTGGCTCATTGGGACAAAAAACATAAGCAGTAATTTTCAGAACCAAGGATAACCGACCGGTAATGCTAAATGTCCGCTGAGCTTCACAGCCGTGTATCTCTTAAAAGTTGTCTCCACTCCTTCTCCCTCCTTCTCCCCCCTCTCTCCCCCCCCCCCCCCCCCTTAAAGGACTTACCATACACTGTGCTTTAGCCGTCCCAATTACAGCGCCAACCTTCCTGTTCATCACGGTGTGTGTCTGTATCACCTTGGCGTTGCACCGTGTGAATTCCACTCAGATAGCGCTCTCCCCGCTTGCCCTGTCCCTTGACGGCATAACGGGCTGGTGAAGGAAACGATGTGTGTGTGTGTGTGTGTGTGTGTGTGTGTGTGTGTGTGTGTGTGTGTGTGTGTGTGTGTGTGTGTGTGTGTGTGTGTGTGTGTGTGTGTGTGTGTGTGTGTGTGTGTGTGTGTGTGTGTGTGTGTGTGTTCCACTCTGACAGTCTCAATTCCAGTTGCCAGTTTTTCAGGCGACTGTCGGCAACTTGACAGTCACCAGCAGTCGCCTGAAAAATCGCTTAAGTGGGACAGGCCCTTTAGGCTTTAAAAGGCACCGGTAAGCCCAGATTTAGTTTAGTTTAGTTTAGTTTAGTTTAGTTTAGTTTAGTTTAGTGGCCCGTGTACCAAGTTGCAGTGAAAAGCTTTTGTTGAGTGCTAACCAGTCTGCAGAAAGTCAATACATGATTACAATCGAGCCATTCACTGTGTGCAGATACACGATATTGGGAATAAACGTTTAGTGCAAGATAAAGTCCAGTAAAGTCCGAGCAAAGATCGTCCAAGAGTCCCCAATGAGGTAGATAGTTGTTCAGGACTGTACACTAGTTGGAGGCATTTGGAGTATTGTGAGCAGTTTTGGACTCCATATCTGAGGAGGGATATGTTGGCGTTAAAAACAGGTTTACGAGAATGATCCCAGGGATGACTGGGTTAACATGACCAGCATTCAACAGCTCAAGGCCTGTTCTCGCTGCAGTTTTGATGGATGAGGGAGGAGGATCTCATTGCAAATCTACTGAATAATAAAAGGCGGAGAGGATGTTTCCACTAATGGGAGAATCTAGGACCAGAGGGCACAGCCTCAGAATCAAAACAAAATACCTTTAGTTGAGGAAGAAATTCTTCAGCCAGAGGGTGGCAGATCCCTGGAATTCATTGCCACAGATGACCGTGGAGGCCGTTTTGGGGTATTTTTAAAGCAGAAATTGACAGGATCTTGATTAATAAGGGTTTCAAAGGTTACGTGGAGAAGGAAGGAGAATGGGGTTGAGAGGGAACGATAGATCAGCCATGATTGAATGGCAGAGTAGATTCGATGGGCTGAATATCCTAATTCTGCTCCTGTGACTTATGAACAAATGAACTCATGAACTGCTGATCAATGAAGGCAAGGAACTGCAGATACTGGTGCCTTGCGCAAAACACAAAGTGCTGGAGGAACTGAGCAGGTGAGACAGCATCTGTGGAGGGAATAGTGTGAAGAAGGGTCCCGACCTGAAACATCGCCTGTCCATTCCCTCCACAAATGGTGCCTGACCTGCTGAGTTCCTCCAGCACATTGTTTTTACTGATCAGTGAGGACTTTCTAAGAACGTCCCATATTCATTGATACTGCATGTTTCTAGTGCAATGCTATCCCTAGACCTTTGCATGGAATGAGCTAGTTTTCAATCACACATTTGTTCTAGGTAGGGTCCTGTCTTCAAATGGCAGAGAGGAGGGAGGAATGTTCATTTTTTTGCAGACTGAGAAAAACATTCCTCAGGAATTTGATTTCACTGTCTGAATTCCTCTATAAAGCCAAAAAAACTACCAAGCCATGAAAGGAAAGGTGTAAGCCTCACACGGTGGTGATTTTACTGCACTGGGTATGATGTTTGCTTAAGATGAAGAATGGGAAGAAGATTAAAGCAGCATTGATAGGAATAAAATAGAGTTGTGTTAACAGACAAGTTACAGTTGGCCCGCAGAAGAAACAAAGCCATTAAAATGGAAAGTAAAATGGAGAAACAAGAACTCGGAGGTGGTTTTTATGATATTGCCACATGAATATTCACTAAATGCTTCTAATGGAAGAGAATGGACCTCTTTCCAGCTGATTATATATGTTATTCCCAAAAGATTATATTGCTATATTAAATGCCAAATACATTTTCCTTTCACCTAAATAGTGAGGTGACCCGATGCGTTTGCCAGACCTTACTTTCATGATTCATTTGATGATCACCTGCCCTCTCCCTAAGATTTGTTTCAAGCGGATGTGGTCTTTGGAAAATTAATTTTACATGCATAAGACCACAGTGCTAAATAGCATTTTCAAGGGCTTATAATGGACATGAAATATGCACCTAAATTGTACCCCAGAGGATGACTGTGATTTCAGGTGGCTTATTAAAATGAGACAGTATCATTTCGACTGGGCTATACCATTTGAATTGGCATTATATAGAAATAATCTGGGGCTTTTATACAGTGTAGGGGAATCAAGAACCAGTGGACATACGTTTAAGGAGAGAGGGGAAAGATTTAATAGGAACCCGAGGGGCAATTTTTTTTACACAAAAGATGGTAGGTATATGGAATGAGGTGCCAGAGGAGGTAATTGAGACAGGTACTATCACAATGTTTAAAAACCCTTTGGATAGCATAGGTTTCGAAGGATATGCGACTAGTGTAGATGGGGCATGTTGGTTGGTTGGTGTGGGCAAGGTGGGTCAAGCGGCCTGTGTCCACGTTGTATGACTGTGAGTATGAAATTAATTGAATTTCCAATGCAGAAACAGGCTCCCGCCCAATCTGCTGGCCAACATTTATTTCCTGCTCAAAGTTTAGCTTAGTTTAGTTTAGTTTAGTTGTGTTTAGAGATACAACATTGAAACAGGCTCTGCAGCCCATCAAATCCACACTGAGCATCGATCAACCATTCACACTAGCTGTCTGGTATCTGTTATCCCATTCTCGCATTCACTCCCTACTCACACGGGGCAATTTACAGCGGACATTAACCTACAACCCCACACGTCTGTGGGATGGGGGAGGAAGCTCATGCGGTCACAAGGAGATTGTGAAATCACCACGCAGATGGCATCTGAGGTCAGGATCGAACCCGCGTTTCTGGCGCAGTGAGGCAGCAACTCTGCCAACTGCACCACTGTGACAACCCTCTGTGCTACTGTGCACCCTCAAACTGATGCAATCATCCAACCATCTTCATTTAAATTAATCAGCTTGATATTCTATTTATATTATATTTATACTAAACTACTCTTGAAAGGATCGACATTATTGTTCCCAACACCTTGCAATTTCGAGTTTGATTAGTCTCGGGGCAAGGTTTCCCACAACTCAGTGGGGATGGTGAACATTTTCAAGGCCGGTTTGAGTGTGACTTGATTTGTTTATCCAGCTGGTATTCTCCCATGATGGAGGTTCCCGGAGGTTTTTGTCAGTCTCCCTACCTGCTTCCACTACCTGCAACCTCCGGCAACCACCTGCAACCTCCGGGAACCGCACGGAAACCTTGGGTGGGGCGCAAAGTCTCCAGAGGTGCGTTCAGGTTTCCTAAATGGGACAGGGGCATTACTCTGGGCACATTGGTCTGGGAGAAGATACTTAACTTTAGAGCTCATTTAGCATGTCAGTGGATTTAAGGATGAATGCAAACAGCATTGGTGATTCCTCAACAGTACTCTGAGTATACTGCTGTTGGCAGTCTACGACTAACAGGCATACATGCGGGCCATCTGGCTGTATCCCTCAGTAATTCTGCCACTGTCTTGTATGTTTGTGGACACATTAAATGACCTGATCAAACTGTGCTTAAATTCGGGAGTTAAGTGAATCACATTGGAAAACACCGTGAGCTCTCTTTGGTCAAGAATCCCTGGAGATTAAATACCATTTGGATAAAGTAATTATAACCAGCCTTCTGGTCATGAGTGTGTCAATCAGTTACATAAACCTGACGACTCAGTGATAACGCAGTCACTACTACTGATATTTCAGCATTGATTTTAATATCCCATCCAATGTTGTCATTCCCCATACAATGTACCTGCACTGTGTCTGTGCGTGTCTCCATATGTATCTCTGTGTTGTGTGTGCATGTGTTTACATGCAGATGTTCATGTGTATATGTATGTGGGAATGTGTTTGTTCATATGTATTGCTGTGTGCCCGTGAACATGCATGTGTGTATTTGTACAAGTGCCCATTTATGTGTGTGAGCATGTGCGCATGCATGTGTGCGTGTGTCTGTTTGTGCATGTGTGTGTGCAAGCATGTGTGTGTATGTGTATGTGTATGTGTGTGTGCATGTGTATATGTGTGTAGAGGTATGTGTTTGTGCATTTTGAGGGGATCAGTTAGCAATGTAGGAGTCCAAGAGAATCGGGAGTGTTTAGTTGTCATATGTACTGAAACGGAACAATTAAATTCTTACTAAATTCTAACAGGTCTGTAAACACAGTCGGCAATAGATACTGTAACATTCAAAAATTCAAAAATACTAGTTCAACAAATACAAAAACAATATGAGTGCAAACAAAACAAAAAGCCCAAAGTGCAACCAAGACAGGTCATTGACACAGTACAATGTTTAGTTGATCTTTGTGGTGCTCAAGAGTCTGATGCTTGTTGGGAAGAAGCTGTTCCTGAGACTGGAGGTCATGGTTTTCAGACTCCTATGCCTTGCTCCCAAGGTCAGGAGTGAAATGGGGGCCTGGCCAGGGTGGTGTGGGTCCTTGATGATGCTGGTTGTCATTTTGAGCACCTCCTATAGGTCCCTTTGATGGTGGTGAGGTCAGTACCCGTCATGGACTGGGCAATGTTCACCTGCAATCTCTTTCATTCTTGGGCATTCAAGTTGCTGAACCAGGCCATGATGCACCCAGTCAATGTGCTCTGTACCTGTAGAAGTTCAAAAGAGCATTCATTGACATACTGAATCTCCTCAATCTGCTAAAGAAGTAGAGGCATTGATCAGCTCTCCTTATGATTGCATTAAGTTGGGAGGGAAGAAAGAAAATATTTGGAAAAGGCTATTCCAGCACTATCATAGGAGGAGTGCTTTGTGCTGTCCTCGTTTGTTAACTTTTCAATGGGAAATTGTCAGGTGTTGAAACCATTTACATTTACAATATATCTTCAAAAGGTGTAACTTTCATAACTCGGAGCTCCATCCTTCCAAACTACCTGTGGGAGGATGGGTTGTAGCTTGTGGGTACGAGCATCCAAATGTATGTGATGACTTGTGGTCAATCAACAAAGATTAGATGGTAGTTCATAGTTTTAAAGTCTATTATGATTCATTCTTGATGTAAATGCTTTGATAAATAGCATACAATGTTAAGCGCAAAAGCAGAAAACAGCTGTGTGAATTTCTTTGTCCACAATTTTAAAGAGGGGAAAATAAACTTTTTAGAGACAGTGATTGTTAAGGATATGAATGCAAATTGATAAAACTGTAAACATTTGGACTCCTTGGTATGTCAACAAATATTCAAATTATAGGATTACTGCTTTTTTTTTACAAAACATCGATTGGATTTCAGTTTAAATATTTAGTTTAATTAATATATCAAAGTTATGGGTGCCCTACAGTAGAGTGTATGACCAGGCCATGTAAAAGAGGCAGCAATTATTTACTAAGATATGAATGACATCCATTGCGAGGGAATAGGAGAAGGTTTCTTTTGATTAAATGTTTAAATGAGATTGGGAATATCTGTCAGAGTAAAATGAGGTTTTAACAAATTATGTTTATGAAGATTGGCGGAGAATGCCTCTCTCAAAAGAGTATGGTGGCAACATTCAAAATGTCTTTTAACATTGGAGGTTGATAGAATTGGTATAGAGTCAAAACATGGGATTAAATGGATCATATTTTTGGGGAATTATCCCAGAGGCGAAGGGTTGGGTGATAGCTGTATTTTTTATGAATTAACCAAAGGCTCAATTAATCCAAATTATTAGAGAAAAATTATATTTTGCTCCCATTCTCAAGATATTCCAATCTGATTCTCAGTCTATGAATTAGATTTGAATTTTTGTTTTACTTTTAGAGATACAGCGCAGAAACAGGCCCTTCAGCCCACCGGGTCCATGCCGACCAGCAATCCCCTCACATTAACACTATCCGACACACACTAAGGATAATTTACACATTTTACCAAGCCGATTAACCTACAAACCTGTACGTCCTTGGAGTATGGGAGGAAACCGAAGATCTCGGAGAAAACCCATGCAAGGTCACAGGGAGAACGTACAAACTCTGTACAAACAGCACCCATAGTCAGGATCGAACTCAGTTCTCCGGCGTTGCAAGCTCTGTAAGGCAGCAACTCTACCACTGCGCCACCGTGCCACCCTTTGCTGGTTGTTGTGTAGAGAAACACACAGAACACTGTTTAAAAATAGTACTCCATGGCCAGCAAATATAAATTATCCCTAGTGTGTGTAGGATAGTGTTAGTGTGCGGGATCGCTGGTCAGCACAGACTCGGTGGACTGAAGGACCTATTTCCGCACTATATCTGTAAACCAAAACTATTCGCATCTTCATTAGGATGGTATCATTGAATTTTGATTTATTCCTTTGTGTGCTTTTTATCCAATACAAAAGGATAAAATTCATTGCTAATCCTTGTTTACACATATATAGGTATAAGGTTCGGAAAGGTAAAATGGGAATATTACGCTAATGTATCAGGGGTTGTCACTGTGATGTGATGAAATGTAGTCACACTGAGGCAGAGTACAGAATCCTGTACTTAATTCAGATCCCATTGACCTCACTCTGGGAGATCCCGATGCTGACAATGATATCCTTCACCATGATGAGCACAAAGAAACCGCTAAATAAAATATTGGAAGAGGGGAAGAAATGCTAGCAGAAAATGACAGGGGTCTTTAATCTTTCTACAACCAATCACACTGTGCACACAATTTAATGAGAGTGGGCTGGAAGATAGGCACTTGGCCGCAAGCAATCTCAGTGTCAAAGTGCCAGCGATGAGCATCGCGGTTGTGCTGTCACCTAGTAATGAAGTCTTACCCTATGAACAAGTTACAACAGCGGAGGGTCAAGAAGGAAGAAAAGAATCTGACAAACATTACTCATGAAAAGCCAGGCTGAAGGGGCATATGTGAGCTCTCACTGCAACTGTAACCAGCACTCTGGCCACATAACAGATCCTAGTTTTAATTATTTCTTGCAAGCTCCAGGGACTGTAAGCGGAGAATGTTCAGGGTTAATTTTGCACACTGATGGGTATTGCTGTGGTACTGAATCTAAACCTATATCTGCAGGTGCTGTTCCAGCTCTATAATTGACTGACTTACTCAGCAGATCATTGACCCTTCACCCTCAGCGGGATAAGATCTTTACTAGCGTCTGTGACTCGTAGCGCTGCCACTTCTCGTAATCCCCTCTAGTGGGCCGATCCTGGCATCAGCAAACATGTTTTGGGGAATTTAAACTGGCTTTCCGTTCATTTACATTCTTAGAAAAATTAAGGAGGATCGGTTTGTCGATGATTACTCTCTTGAACGTCGACAGGTGTACAGTAGAGAACATATTGACTGGTTGAATCATGGCCTGATTCGGCAAGTCGAATGCCCAGGATGGAAGAAGATTGCAAAAGGTGGTGAACACTGCCCAGTCCATCAGGGGTACTGACCTCCCCACCATCGAGGGGATCTACAGGAAACGCTGCCTCAAAACGTCATCCAGCATCGTCAGAGTCCCGCACCACACTGGCCACACTCTCAATCCACTCCTGTCATAGGGAAGAATGTTATAGGAACCTGAAAACTGTAATGACCAGGATCAAGAGCAGCCTCTTGTCTACAACCATCAGGCTATTAAACACTACAGCCTCCAAATAAGCTCTGGACTACATCGACTTGGAAAATAGACAGAAAATGCTGGAGTTACCAAATGGCGACATGCTTGGATAGAGTGGATGTGGAGAGGATGTTTCCACTAGTGGGGAGAGTCTAGGACCAAAGATCATAGTCGCAGAATTAAAGAACATTGCTTTAGGAAGGAGGTAAGGAGCAATATCATTAGTCAGAGGGTGGTGAATCTGTTGAATTATTTGCCACAGAAGGCTATGGAGGCCGTCAATGGATATTTTTTAAGGCAGAGGTAGATAGATTCTTGTTTAGTATGGGTGTCAGGGGTTATGGGGAGAAGACAGGAAAATGGAGTTAGGAGGGAGAGACAGATCAGCTACGACTGAATGGCTAAACTACACTCAGTCCTATCTTTTTTTTAGTTTTTCCCTATCTACTCCCCGCTCCCACCCCACCCCCCCCCCCCACCATTCAGTCGTAGCTGATCTGTCTCTCCCTCCTAACTCCATTTTCCTGCCTTCTCCCCATAACCCCTAACACCCATACTAATCAAGAATCTATCTATCTCTGCCTTAAAAATGGCCTCTGGTCAGCAGCGGCCACTGCAGCCTGTCCGCGTTTTTATTATTTTTTGTCTGTGTTTTTATGTATTTTTTGTTATTTTATGTTGGGGTGTGTGTGTGGGGGAGGGGGGGGGAAACTTTTGAATCTCTCCCTGCACTAGAGACCTGACCTTTTCTCGTCGGGTCTCAGTTGTCGTTGGGGCCGCAACGAGGAGCGGCCTCCAACAGGAAGAAGCCGGGGACTCTGGTGCTCCGACTCACCGTCGCCGTCGGGGAGCTGGCCGAGACCGGAGCGGGTGGAGCGGTGGAGGAGCGCTGCTGCTGCCGCTGCTGCTGCTGATGCGGAGGCTCCAACGACAGGTCTGTGGACGGCGGCACCGGGAGCCCGCGGCTCCCTGGAGGGAGACCGCTTTTCGGGGCTCCTGCAACGGCGACTTCTCCCGCCCGAGTTGCGGGGTCGAAGAGCTCCTGGAGCGCGGCTTGGAATGGCCGCGGGACTCTGCGAGCGCACACCGGGGTCTTTAACACCAAGACCCGGTGTGCGACCTCGCACCACCCGGCGTGGCTTTAATGGCCGCGGGACAATCGCCATCGCCAGCCGGGGGCTTTGACTTTGACTCTGACATCGGGGGGGGGGGGAGAGTGCAGTGGAGAGAGAAGTTTTTTTGGCCTTCCATCACAGCTATGTGATGGATGTTTATGTAAAATGTAATTATGTTGTGTCTGGGGTCTATTTGTGTGTAATGTATGGCTGCAGAAACGGCATTTCATTTGGACCTCCAGGGGTCCAAATGACAAATAAATAGACTATTGACTATTGACCCCACCCTCCCTCAGTCTGAAGAAGGGTTTCGCCCGAAACGTTGCCTATTTCCTTCGTTCCACAGATGCTGCTGCACCTGCTGAGTTTCTCCAGCATTTTTGTCCAGTATCTGCAGTTCCTTCTTAAACACTTAGTCCTATCTGATGGGAAGGACACATCACTCACATGCCTGACACCAGGCTAGTGAGATGGAATATGTAACATCCTCATCAGCTCAATGTAATCCTTGGTGTTTGGCCAAGCACAATGGGGAACCAGCAATAGATGGTACTGAGAACTCCATGGCACTTCCTGGGCAGTCCAGTGAGGAAGCCAGGGAGAATGTACCAGTTCCCTCACTCCTGCCCTATTACGCCACTGTAGCAGAGTCTGGGGTTCCTGCATTGGACTTATCTGTCACCTCAAAACCCACCGACCTGATATGGAACCAAGTTATCCTTGACCCCGTGTGACTGCCTAAGAAGAAATGTATCCTATGCTGTTAAAATCATATTCTCTCCATGGCAATCGGTCAATGTAGCATTAATTTTACCAATGCAGCATGGTCAAGAAACCGCAACAAAAATCAAATTAGTTCCAGAAAATTTATCAATAACCCTCACATCATTTGTTTCACTGAAACATTCTACTCGACTGCATAAACTGACATTTTTATTAATTTACTTTAACCCAATTAGCGTCCCTTAGAAATGTAAACAAATCAAGCATTTCATCTCAGGATATCATTCCAAAACCCATGCCTTCTGCAGTTGATCTCATCACAGTTTTTATAATGGATGTGGCTGTCATTTCCAAGCCTGTTTTCATTCATTTGCTAGACATGCAATAATATAATCAACTTCCAGACAGATTATTATGTTGTGTCGTGTAATGCAATCGTTTCTTCCTGAAGCTGCTGTGGTAGGAATGCTGCAGAGCACAACATTTCACATGTGCTCCTTGCACAGGAAGAGACAAGACTAATTTGTTTGCCGGTGGCTGCCTGTGGATTTCAATGGGTTGCACATGCCTTTATAGGGTGAATCATTGGGTCAAAAGCACTTATGACTAAGAAATGGCTTGTTATCTAAGCAAGGTGTGGTAGTGACTTGATATATGGGGCAATTAGATCACTGAACAAACAATTAATATAGCACATTTAGTGCACTAAGATGTTTTACACAGGAATGTTATCAGACAGCATTTAAATTTAAGCTATGTGAGGAGTTTGTACTACAGGAGACGGATTTCTCTAAGGATATTTGTAGATAGTGAATTTAGGAGCGAAATTCAAAATTGGTGTTAATCCTTTTGTTAAGATGAAGGCACTTTTGGTAAAGGAAGTGAAGGTAAGGCAATGGATCAGAACACGAGGAACTCAAGGGTCCATAATGTTGTGGCACTAGAGTAACTCAGGTTGAAATGAGGACATAGGCAAGGATGAGAGGTTTAAAACATTGAAATACAGGGAATCCCAGAGCAGGTTTAGGTTAGTGAATAAGACAAAATGTGTATTCCATAGTAAAGATGAGAGAGTGGGGGCTCCTCCTGAAGAAGGGTCACGACCTGAAATGTCACCCATTCCTTCTCTCCAGAGATGCTGCCTGTCCCGCTGAGTTACTCCAGCTTTTTGTGTCTATTTCAGGTTAGTGGGACTGGCTTACTAAAACAATTGGATTGTGCAAGTTAGGATGCAGACTGCAGGGTTTTTAGACGTATCAGGTTTATGGATAATGAAAGAGAAGTGAAGAAACATTTTTTTTTAAAACCACAGTATAGAAGGAACAAGATCATGGCTGTTAATTCATGTGGATTGAGTCAAGGCGGAGATGGGTAATACTTTGGAGATGCAGTTAGCTGAGATGCTGCAGTGTGTTCTGAAGAAAAACCTCAAGACAACTATGTGTGTTTTTTGTGTTAAGTTCAGACCTTTGAATAATAGTTTTCTCAGAGGACAGCACTTCATAAGCCAGACACGTATTCAAGTCAAGTCAAGTCAGTCGAGTTTAGTTCAATAAGCACAAACACAGTGAGGTATAATGCTATGAAAATCTTGCTTGGAGCAACATCACATGCATAGACACAAACATCGCATGAAACCACACTCAGACACATATTTATAAGTCTCCTTGAAAGCCACGACAAAACTATTTCATACAGTTGTTAAAATAATTATCAATTTCATAAAATTATTTAACAAAATCATTTTCCTACCAGTTATGAAGGCGGGAAGTTCTGGGAATAACTCAGGGCTAGGGGTAAGTAATCAAGACTTTAGAGATACAGCACAGAAACAGGCCCTTCAACCTACCGAGTCCTCGCCGACCAGCGATCACCCCGTGCACTAACGCTATCTAACACACTAGGGACAATTTTACCATTTTTACTGAAGCCAATTAACCCGCAAACCTGTACATTTTTGGAGTGTGGGAGAAACCCCACGCGGTCAAGGGGAGAATGTACAAACTCCGTTTGTACAACACCCGCAGTGGGGATCGAACCTGGGTCCCTGGCGCTGTAAGGCAGCAACTCTACTGCTGTGTCACCCAGATGGATTTACCCCTGAGATGTAGGCAACCAGATGGGAGATCTTTTAGGGGTAACTTAGGGCCAAGGTTAGATATTCTAGATGTAGGCATCACAACCATGCCATACTAAAATCACAACACACATAAATAGAGGAGGAGTCCCAAGTATCTCAGTTCTCCTTCCTTCCCACTGTGAATAGTTGTAGCATCCCAAATAGGATCAGTTGATCAGTCATACTCTGCAAAGCTCTGGCAATGCCGAGACCTGGTAAATTATATTTTAACCCATGACATGTACATTTCCTCTGAGCAGCTCCTGGCCGAGATCCTAATTGCGGACATCTCCCTACTTTCAGACATGGTTCTCTGAATATTGAATTCTTCAGCAAAATATAATAAAACATCTTTGAGTTCCAGTGATATTTACAGAGGAGACTGACTTAACACGTCCTTGAAGTTTTGAGAACTATGTTGGAACAAAGGTCAGAATGAAGGGATGAAGACACAAGTGTAACAAATAAAAGTCACGGTGCTGGAGTAATTCAGCGGGTCAGGCAGCATCTGTGGAGAACACTAATAAATAAATTACATTTCAGGTTGGGACCCTTCTTATGACTGAAAGGGTGAAATTATTTTGAACCGCAAACAACTAAGATCTTCAGTGATATAATCAAGTCCGTCATTCACTCTGTAGAAACACGGAACTGCAGATGCTGGTTTACAAAAAAAGATACAACGTGCTGGGGTAACATTGCGGGTCAGACGGCATTCCTAGAGAACACGGACAGGTGTTATTTCAAGTCAGGACTCTTCTTCAGACTGTTATTTACCCTGTTACCCTCTCTGGTATCTATTATTATAGGTAATAATAGGTAATTATTGATTATTTCCACAATTTCTTATTCTATTTTAGGTTTATTGCATTGACAGTGTTTTGCATTTGATACGTGTTCTAGAAATTGTCTAGCGAAAGGTCTGCTAACTGCAATGTTACCCGTTTGCTGTTGATTTATGCAGATGGCATAAGCCTGTAAAGGGCCCACTTGCACCTCAGGCCATTAACGTTCCCCAAAGTGCAGCAATTCGCTCTCCATCAATATGCAAGATTGCACTGGTTGGGGTTGTTGAATGTGAGAACCCGTTACCCCTGAGGCATTCTCTGAGTATCAGGACTCACTTGCTTCCACACTGGTTTAAGGGTTCTGAGGTGACTGATGACCAATTTGGGAACCATTTCCTGCCTCTCACAATATATTAGCTCTTACTAAGTCACATACAATGCATCTGCCACTTCTCTCCTCGATCCACCGAACTGTATCTTTGCTGCACAGCCTGTCAAACACATCTGGTTTTTGACATTTCACCTGATTTAGTTACTACAATTTTAGTATGTGTCATTTTAAGAGGCATAGATAGGGTAGAAAGTCAAAACCTTTTACTCAGGATAGAGGAATCAAATACTAGAGGGCATAGCTTTAATGTAAGAGGGGCAATGTTTAAAGGAGGTGTGCGGGGTAAACTTTTTTTTACTCAGGGGGTAAAGAGTGCCTGGAATGCGCTGCAGAAGTGGTGGTTGAGGCACATAGGAGAGTGGCATTTCAAAGGCTTTTGGATAGGCATGTGAATATGCAGGGAATGGAGGGATATGGATTATGTGTAGGTTGACAAGAGACATTATGTGCGCTACAGAATGTGTAGGAAAGAAATGCAGATGTTGGTTTAAATCAAAGGTAGACACTGGAGTAACTCAGCAGGACAGGCAGCATCTCTGGAGAGAAGAAATGGGTGGCGTTTCGGGTCGAGACCCTTCTTCAGACTGATTAAATGTTGTCTGAGATAGTTGGACCATCTCCGACATCTCCCTATCATTTCTAAATCTCACCATCTCCATCACAGGAGACAGTCTATCGACTGACATCTATTACAAACCCACTGACTCCCATAGCTATCTAGACTATGCATCTTCCCATCCTGCTTCCTGAAGAGACTCTATCACTTACTCCCAATTCCTCCGTCAACACCGCATCTGTGCCCAGGATGATGTTTTCCATACCAAGCCATCAGAGATGTCCTCATTCTTTAGGGAACTGGGATTCCCCCTCTTCCATTATAGATGAGGCTCTCACTAAGGTCTCTTCGATATCCCACAGGTCCGCTCTTGCTCCCCCTCCCCCCATTCATAAGAAGGACAGAGCCCCTTGTCCTCACCTTCTACCCCATCAGCCATCGCATACAGTACATAATCCTCCGACATATTCGCCACCGCCAACAGGATCCCACTAGTAGCGACATCTTCGCATCTCCACCCCTTTCTGCAGAGACCTTTTTCTCCGCAATCCCCGGTCAATTCGTTCCCTTCCCGTTCAAACCACCCCCTCCCCAGGTACTTTCCCCTGCAACCACAGGGGATGCAACACCTGTCCCTTTACCTCCCCCCTCAACTCCGTCCAAGGACCCCAACAGTCTTTTCAGGTGAGGCAGAGGTTCACTTGCACCTCCTCCAACCTCATGTATCCTACTGTATCCACTGTTCCAGGTGTCGACTCCTGTATATCGGCGAGACCAAGCACAGGCTCGGCGATCATTTTGCTGAACACCTCCGCTCAGTCCACCTTAACCTACCTGATCTCTCTGTTGCTCAGCACTTAAACTCCCCCTCCCATTCCCAATCAGACCTTACTGTCCTGGGCCTCCTCCATCGCCTGTGAGGCCCAGCACAAATTGGAGGAACAGCACCTCATATTTTGCTGGGGTAGCTTGCACCCCAGCAGTATGAAGATTGACTTCGCTAACAACAAGTAGCCCTTGCTTTTTTCTCTCTTGCCATCCCCCCCCCCCCCCCCTCCCCTCCCCCCCAGTTCTCCCACCAGTCTTACTTACTGTCTCTGACTACATTTTATCTCTGTACCGCCCACTCCCCTGACATCAGTCTGAAGAAAGGTCTCGATCCGAAACATCACCCACTCCTTCTCTCCCGAGATGTTGCCTGTCCCGCTGCGTTACTACAACATTTTGTGTCCAAGTTTGACACAGACATTGTGGGCCGAAGGGCCTGTTCTTGTACTGTTCTATCTTCAGTTAAGTTTTCTGCAGTTCTTTATGCTCATTGAAGGAATCTGTTCTTTTTTAAGTGTAGTTTATGGAATCATTTCTCCCTTTTTCTACCCTATCTCATCCACAAATACGCTCGGATTCTGATTGGGATTGGGAATGGTATTAGGAATTGAAACTTTGAGGAATTCAGGTCAGAACCATGGAGAGAATGGACATCCCTAGTGAGGCAGTCCCTTAACCAGCATTTAGTTTAGTTTAGTTTAGAGATCCAGGAAACTGGCCCTTTGGCCCACCGAGGCCACACAACCACCCATGCGGGCATGGGGAGAATATACAAACTCTGTATAGACAGCACCCATAGTCAGGATCGAACCCGGGTCTCTGGCACTGTAAGGCAGCAACACCACCGCTGCGCCCCATGGACCTCGTGAAGTCAGACTACTCTCGGATTAATTTCTGCGCCATTGCGTACATTGGGCATTGTCTATGGAATTGGAGCGCTCCAATACTGAGAACTACAGTATATTCTCCACTCAGTATCTTCCTCTTGGCTCTACCTATGGTACATGAGTTTGACTTGATTGTGAGTATGTATAGAATTATCAGATCTAACTGGATAGCATCCAAAACAAAGCTTTTCACTGTTCCTCAATGCACGTGACAATGGTAAACCTAAACTTAACCTTATGTGAGGTCAATGTAGTTTAGTTTAGGTTAGTTCATTTTAGAGATAGTGCAGAAACAGGCCCTTTGGCCCACTGAGTCTGCACTCACCAGCGATCCCCGCACACTAACACTATTCTACACACACTCGGGACAATTTACAAATTTACAATTTACATTTATACCAAATATACCAAGCCAATGAACCTACAAACCTCGACTTCTTTGCAGTGTGAGAGGAAACCGAAGATCTCAGAGAAAACCCATGCGGTCACAGGGAGAACGTATAAACTCCGTACAGACAGCACCTGTAGTACAGATCGAACCCGGGTCTCTGGCACTGTAAGGCAGCAACTCTACCGCTGCACTGCACTGCCGCCCACAAAATTAAAAATAAAATTAAAATATATAAATAAAAATTGACTGTGTAAATATTAGCTGAGGGAGACTGCTTTCATTACATGAGGAGAGCCAGTTTCTTTGGGATCACGATAGGCAGAGAGTCATTGAGGCAACAATTCACCTGCTGGGTAGCTCTGCAGATCTCGAGTGCTGTATTGCATTGGATTGTTGTGTGATGTTCTGGAGTTTGTTTTCATCCCACTAACCGTTACCAGAGGTGAGAGTTCCACAATCTGTACCGAGTACTGGAACCACTTTTGCATTTCAAGTGCTTTTATCTTAATGTTTCTGTACTTTGGAATTGTGTGCTACTCTCGGGGTTAGGAAATTGCCTCTAATAATGACGGGGCTGAAACCAGCACGTGATACCTGAACTGCCAAACCATTAAATGTAAGTGCAATTTCCTAGTCCTGATTTACATAGTTTATCCTTTTAGATATAATTATTAATGGCATAATGGATCACTCTGATCATTAACTACAAGTACTTAATCTTAAAACATGCTGTAATGGAGTCTATCCAAATGACACCACCGTTCACTGTATGGAAGTCAATGGACGTTAATAACAGGCTCTCAGATGAGCTGGAATGATTATTGTGTACAACCAATTTGCAGAAGACACGCCCGGACCGGCTGGAAATGCCGTCCTTTGCACGAAACATCAAACCATGAATCCAGAGCAAAATACAAAGTGCTGGAGGAACTCTGTGGAGAGAATGGACAGACGATGTTTTGGGTCGGGACCTTTTTTCGGACTGTTCGGCCGAGGTTCTGACTAATAGTGATTGTCATAAGATCATAAGTGGTTGGAGCAGAATTAGGCCATTCGGCCCATCTAGTCTACTCCACCATTCAATCATGGCTGATCTACCTCTCCCTCCTAACCCCATTCTCCTGCCTTCCCCCCCTAACCCCTGATACTCGTACTAGCCAAGAATCTGTCTATCTCTGCCTTCAAAATATCCATTGCCTTGGCTTCCACAGCCTTCTGTGGCAAAGAACTCCACAGATTCACCACCCTCTGACTGAAGATATTCCTCATCTCCTTCCTAAAGAGACATCCTTTAACTCTGAGGCTATGACCTCGAATCCTAGACTCTCCCACTAGTGGAAACATCCTCTCCACATCCACACTATCCAAGCCTTTCACTATTCGGTATGTGATGGGGACGTGAAAGGAATGCGGTGCATAGAGCAGATTCGAGCCTGGAGGATCTAGATAGCAGAGAGAGAGAGTAACAGAGTAAATAAAAGCCTGAAGAGGGTCCCGACCAGAAACATCGCCCGTGCATGTTCTCCAGAGATGCTGCCTGACCAGCTAAGTTACTCCAGAATGCTGTGTCTTTATAAATGGGTGTTACTGCTTTAGTTTAGATAACTTTACAAGTACAGCTCAGCCCACCAGTGATTCCCCCATATTAACACTATTCTACACACACTAGAGACAATTTACAATGTTACCATGTCAATTAACCTACATACATGTCTGTCATTTGCATGCCAAAGGAAACTGAAGCTCCCAGGGAAAACTCATGTGGTCACGGGGAGAATGTACAGACTATGTACAGACAGCACCTGTAGTCAGGATTGAACCTGGGTCACTGGCACTGCAAGACAGCAACTCTACCACTGCACCACTGTGACTCCTCTTCAGGAAGCTGTTTTTACTGGGACTACTACACTGCTGGAAATCATGGGGTAGTTGTCTACAATGTGCAATTGGACTCCCAAGAGGTGTCTCCCTACGTTGGGGCAGTTTGAAGTCATTTATGCTCAGGAAACTCAAGCTGCCAATGTTTGGTGCAAAAAGCTGAAAAATCCATTCATTGTTTTTGAGATCTGCCCCAATATCAATTTATTTTGTGGATTTGGCATCTTCGGGATGCTCCAAGGACCTTTAGTTTATTTTTGAATGATTTCATCTTGAATATCTCATATCTGTGTTTTGATTATAGCGCTCATTACCTTATGTTTTAATGGTAACATAGATTATCTGCAGGAAGATTGTTCCCGATGTTAGGGAAGTCCAGGACAAGGGGTCACAGCTTAAGGATAAGGGGGAAATCCTTTAAAACCGAGATGAGAAGAACTTTTTTCACACAGAGAGTGGTGAATCTCTGGAACTCTCTGCCACAGACGGTAGTTGAGGCCAGTTCATTGGCTATATTTAAGAGGGAGTTTGATGTGGCCCTTGTGGCTAAGGGGATCAGGGGGTATGGAGAGAAGGCAGGTACGGGATACTGAGTTGGATGATCAGCCATGATCATATTGAATGGCGGTGCAGGCTCGAAGGGCCGAATGGCCTACTCCTGCACCTAATTTCTATGTTTCTATGTTTCTATAAAGGCCGTTGCGTATAGCCTCATTCTGCCTGTCGATGTGGAAATATGGGAGTAATCAGTAACTATACGATACTCTGCAAGTAAACCTGATTTATGGAAAAGTGGAAATTACACCAATGTCCCAAGACATTAGGAGGAGTGCGGACAATTCAAAATGAAATGGGGGTGGGAAACATAGCGAAAGTGCCTCAGCGAAAATATTATTCAGAGTTATATAATTGACAGTCACACCGACTTGTTGAAAGGCACCATAACCTATAAGCCCAGAAGGATCCTTCAGAAATATATAACATAGTCTCTACCAATGTTATTGCTGAGCTGGTATCAAGAGGTTCATAACTCACTCTGATTTTATACTGAGCCTGACAACCACAGTGAGATTAGTATCTTACGATCTGGAAACTGCAGTGTTAGTGCTTCAACATATTCACATACCACAATTAAAGGCCTGTCCCACTTACGCGACTTTTCAACATGTTGAAAACTCAGCGGCGACCAGAACAAGGTACAACTCTTTGGGTGACTACTCACGACCATACAGGCTTCACCCCGTGACATGTCGCCAGGGTGTCGCCTGCATAGTCGTGCTGCCCTCTGGAAGGCGCTATAGGTGCATCAAATCCAGGACAAACAGACTCAGGAATAGTTGCTTTCCGAGAATTATAACTACTATAAATTCAAATTCACACATGCACTGACTACACCGCCCAACACGGACTTCCATCTGTATATATGTATATATGTATGTAGCGCCGCAGAAATTGTGCACCTATTCCAACCCCCATCTCCCTTCTGTTTTTTGTTTTTTCTGTTTCTTGTTTTGTGTGCTAAATTGTATGTACGCACTGAGTACGAGCAGCTTTCAGTTTCACTGTACATGTATAGTGACAATAAATGGCATATCTATATATCTATCTAGTCTCCTAGTCTTGGTTCTTGGTTCTTGATTTCTTGGTCCTCCAAAATATTCCAAATGGAATTTAAACTGGAGGTGGTGAAGGGAGGGCTTAAGCCAGAAATGGTTATTGGGAAGAAAGAGCTACTTTAAATGTAGTTGCATCTGGTTGGGTAACTATAGTAGGGTGGAGATTATTCCATGCTTTAATTGTGCGGGGGAAGAACGAATTGCTGTACACATCTGTCTTTGTAGCTGGGATCACAAATTGGATCGAATGCCCACGTCTGCTCCTAATTGGTTTGGGTTTGGTGTAGGTCTTGTAGTCTGTCAAGCTGACCATTTAACATTTTGTAAAACCAGGTCAAACGGTGAGCTTCACGTCTGTCTTGGAGAGGTTTCCACCCCAGAGAATTCAGAAGTTTGGCGACAATCACTTCTCTCTCATAGGTGTTAGTAACAAATCGAGCTGCCAGTCTTTCTGTCTTTGGACACGTTCGATGGAAGAAATGTTTTTATTTGTGTATGGGTCCCATGTTGCAACTGCGTAGTCCAAATGAGGTCTAACGAGGGTGAAGTATAGCTTCTCCTTGACAGAAGTTGAACAATGATGAAAGTTGTGCCTCAGAAAGTTTAGGACACCTGTTGCTTTCACCGTTGCATGATGAGTCTGGCGATTCCAACGCAGATCATTCTGCAATTTGATGCCAAGATACTTGGTTTGTTTGGATTCTTCAAGGGTGGCACCAAGTATATTGTAAGATGTTTCGCCTGGATTCCTCTTTCTGGTGACACGCATAGTTTCACATTTGGAAGGGTTGAACTGCATGCCCCATTGTTGTGACCACTCAACCATAGTATCGAGATCCTTTTGGAGAGCATCTTCATCTTCATCATCAGCGAAAGAGTCGTAGCGTCTTTCTGGTCGCCGCTGAATTTTCGCCATGTTGAAAGTTTTCGGCGACCTATGACGGTTGCAGTGCGATTAATCAGACAGCATTGCAGCTTGCATTGCCAATCAGGAATTGTGCGTCTATGTGTGTAACGCCCCTTGCAGCAGAAGTAGATGGATCGCAATGCCAATAAACGTCACAGTCAGATTGCAGTCCTGCCAGATATAACGTCAGTGATTCAGCAAATGCCATCGATTCTACTCAAACACACGAGCTGTCATTTGGCACCATGGATTTGGATGTCAGTGAGAAATCTTCAATTAGTTCCACAGCTTCTTCTTTTCGTGTCCATCTTGTTACAAATGTTGACCTCGATGTCATCGTCAGTCCTGAAAAGGACGCAAGCTTCCGGGCGATGATGGTAGTGGTAGAATTAGATCAGGATACTTCCAGTTTCCAGCCCCGCAACATAGACGCTTCTGCTATGGAGTCAGCTCCAGATTAATTGATATACGATCGTCACAGAACGTTGCTTTGGATAACTTACTGCTTATTGTCTCTAGTTTGTTGTGTTGGCACGGAGATTTGTAGCAGTTGAAGCAACTGTACATTTAGTTGTCTAATCTCATCACCTCTCCCCTGAAGATTGCTCCACTAGAGTTTTCATCTGTGAGTTCTTGGCAGTAGAACTCCTATGAGACCACGCCAGGGCTACTCTTTCTCCCCACATGAATGACCGTATATCGATGCCACAGCTATACAAAGGTACGCACAGTCTGATGGCGGCAAGTGTCTTCATCTTGGTCTTCAATTATCCGCTGAGCAGGCTGCATTTGTTGGTAGACACAACATGCTGGAGTAACTCAGCGGGACAGGCAGGATCTCTGGAGAGAAGGGATGCGTGACGTTTCGGGTTGAGACCCTTCTTCAGACTGAGAGTCCTGGAGAGTTTGCAGACATCTGTGGAATGAAGACAACTCTTCTGCCCAGTTATGGCCTGAGGCATGCATTGCTGCTCTGGAAATGTATGACACTTACCCTCTGCCTTACTTTTTATCTGTTCCAAAGACCTCAATGACATTCACCATCTATTCTACCTTCAATGCGCTGCCTCTGTGAGTAGTGTCGGCTTCAAGTGTTGGAAACTGCACACCATGTTCAACCTGGCAGGGATGGACTAGGATAATCAATAGCATTCAAGAGAGAGCTGGTTAGGGCTCTTAAAGATAGCAGAGTCAGGGGATATGGGGAAAAGGCAGGAATGGGGTACTGATTGGGGATGATCAGCCATGATCACATTGAATGGCGGTGCTGGCTCGAAGGGCCAAATGGCCTACTCCAGCACCTATTGTCTATTGTCTATTGTCTACTATCAGCTTATCGCTAGAATCATTCAATGAGCCAGCAGCAGGAATTTTCTTGCACATACTTTCCATGGTCATCCACTTTAGTTAATTCATTGCTTCCCCCAATGGTCTTCCGTCGCTGTCCTATGCTGAACTCTCTCCACCATTTTTCAGCAACATCTGGCCCTTTCTCTTTCTCTCCTACACATGTTCACTGTCATTATTCTTCATCTTCCATCGGTTCCACTCTTTCAACCACTTATTCCTGATATTCACCATGGACTGTCAGCTTACCCGTCTCTGCCACCCCCACACCATGCAGGACACCTGCCGGCATCCCCTGCTTCTGAGCAAACCATGCTCTCTCTCCCACCCACCTCCCAGCTCATATCCCATCTCTAATCTGAACACCAAGCCCAACCCTCTCCTCTCCTCTGTCTCCCGAGTCCCCTTCACCCCACCAGAGTACACCACTGAGCCCTGCTACCCCCACCAGCCGCATCGGATCCCATGCTTGTCCCCAGATACAATCTTTGCCATGTCCCCCTCCATCCCCTCTGACCTCCCCTCCACCCTGATCCTTCCCATCTTCTTAAGATGCATGGATTGGTCATCTAATTGGCCAAAGTAAATTGCCCCATGTGTCGGTGAGCTGGTGAATCTGGGGAGAGTTGATGGGGAGACTAAAATGCTATTGATGTAACAAGGGTACGATGGCTGGTGAAGACTCAAATGGCTGAAGATCCCGTGTCCGTGCTCTACCTCTGTGAGACCATTCAGGGACCCGTGTGTTTTCACAGAATGAGGAGAGCTGCCCATCCCTGGTGGGTTTTACTGTTTCCACGTCATGTGCACGGTTTATGTGATGGCTGGTTCCCTCTGACTGTTTGGGGATAGCGATGCAGCCACACCACTCGCTGTTAATCAGGATTCGGATCACAATTGTTTATCATCACGATTATCCAGGTCAGTAGAGGATTGCAGAGGCAACCGGACAAGAGTCTTCAATCCTCAGACACACAAATCACTCTTTGCTGCCTGACGTAAGGAATTGAAAAATGAAAATAGATTATTTGCTGAAACTCAAATAACATTGAACGAAGAGAGAGAGAGAGAGAGGAGCACAGACTCCCGACAAGGGAATGGCTACTAAATGAATGGAGTTAAAATTCTGCCATTCAAAAATTTCCCCTCTGCACTTGCCAGGCTTTATCCTGCACCCAACTATTTTCCAGCTTACTCCTCATGACTACAATTAGTCTGAAGCAGGTCCCAACCTGAAACGTTACCTATCCGTGCCCTCCAGAGATGCTTCCGCTACTCCAGCACTTCGGATTTGATGCAAGATTCCAGCATCTGCAATTCCTCATGTCACTAAAAATCTAATGAATTGGGAACTGCAATCTTTCAAAAGACTCAACTATTGGCAAAGTCTTGATCAATGTTCAAAAACAGGATGCACTGTTTAGGTCATTTTCCGTAGCTGACATGATGTGTATGAAGTGGGAGTTGTGGACACTCGGGATAATTGAGAGATTATTGAACGATCAAATTTATCACAATATGAGATTCACAAATCAGAAAACGTATCAGATATATCATTTTACAAAGGCCGATTTTAAGGGACTGTGAGGGAAATTAAAAATTGAAGGTATTTGTTCTTAAACACTTTGACAGAGAGCAAGATATAACATTGGGGATCAAAAGCTTAATTTGTGACCTTAAAGGATTAACAAATTAATCATAAATTGAAGAAGAAGGAAGAAATAAATCTAAGGCAGAATTTTGAAGAGGTTTGCTGCGATCTACATGTAGAAACCATTTAAATGGTTATTCAACAGATAGAAGCAATGAAAGAGCATAATCTGTTAATATACTAAGTAAGGCTTCACCAATTCACTAAAGATGAATGAAATGCTCTCCATAAATCATGATAATCCCAGTAAAATAAATAGCTCTACCATACATCAAAGAAATGGAAATCAAGAAGAGTAAAATGGTTTGAATCGAAGAAACCTGCTGAAATAAATGATATTGATCCCCAGGCAATAAGAGAGAAGGAATGAAATTTGCAAAATTAATTATGTCTCCGGTGAACTTTCAGAAACGGACTAACTTGGGGTCTGCTTTCATGAAAGTTGGTGGAACAAACCACAGCACGAACAGGCAATTGGTCTAACACCAAAATACAGTCATAGAGCCATAAGGCACAGAAACAGGTCCCTTCACCCAATATGTGCTGACCAAGATGTCCCATCTAAGCTCGGCACATTTACCTGCGTTTGGCACATATCTGTCCACAATTGGCTGGAGACTCAATCAGCAGGCAACACACTGGCGCAGCGGTAGAGTTGCTGCCTTACAGGGCTTACAGTGCTGGAGAAGCGGGTTTGATCCCGACCACGGGTGCTGTCGGTATGGAGTTTGCACATTCTCCCTGTGACCGCGTGGGTTTTCTCCTAGATCTTCGGTTTCCTCCCACATTCCTAAGATGTGCAGGTTTGTGGGTTAATTGGCTTGGTACAAATGTAAATTGTCCTTAGTGTGTGTAATAGTATAGTGTTAATGTGCGGGGATTGTTGGGCTGTGCAGACTCGGTGGTCCGAAGGGCCAGTTTCTCTAAACTAAACTAAACTAAACTAAACTAAACTAAACTAAACCTTCTTGAATTGCCTCATAACACTTGTATATGAAGCTTCTGGTTATGGGGATCGCTGAACCAAATATGCTCTTATTTTACAGACATTTTACGGACATCCTGTCCACATTTGAAAGACGGTTCTCACCTCACCATACGTACGGAGGCATGGTGGCACAGCGGAAGAGTTGCTGCTGCCTTACAGCGTCTGAGACATGGGTTCGATCCTGACTATGGGTGCTGTCTGTACGGAGTTTGTATGTTCTTCCAGTTACAGGAACAGGGCTATGTCTGGGAATTGCATGGCATGTTACTCACTTTTACCCAGAGTCGGTGAATGATGAGTCATGGAGTCCTGCAGCACGGAACAGGCCCTTCGGCCTAATTTCCCCATGCTGCCCAGACTGTCCCATCTACACTAGTTCCATCTGGCCAATTTTCACCCATTTCCCACTAAACCATTCTTGTCCATGTACCTGTCCAAATGTCTTTTAAATGTTGTTAAGGGAGAGGAAAACGTTTTAATAGGAACATGAGGGGCAAATTTCTAACTACAGAGGGAGGTGGGCATATGGAATGAGCTGCTAGAGGAGGTAGCTGAGGCAGGTATTATAACAACATTTAAAATAAATTTGGACAGGCACATGGATAGGAAAGGTTTAGAGGGATATGGACCAAACACGGGCAGGTGGGTCTAGTGTGAATGAGGGAATGTTGATGGCATGGGCAAGTTGGGCTGAAGGGCCTATTTCTGCGTTATATGACTTCATGACTTTAAGTGACTCATGTCCTGACATCAGAAAACGTTTCCACACTCTACAAGGCACAAGTTTGGACTGTGATGGAATACTCTCCACTTGCGCAGACAAGTGCCGCTCCCATGACACTCAGATAGATAGCTTGTCAAAGCAGCCCATGTAAACAGTACTCCAGTCATGACCCTAAACATGCATTCCTTCCTCTATAGTGGCTGCGGTGAGTTCATCCACAAAATGCATTATATTTGGATTTGTATCGGTTTCTTGTCACATGTACCAAAATACAGGGAAAACACGTTGTGTTGCATGCTATCCGGGCAAATAATACTCTGTGTGAACATAATCAATGAGTATAATTACACTCCTCATATAATATGACAGCTGTGACTTCTACTGCCAAGGGGCAAGGTCTTTAAGCATGTGGAACATCACCGCCCGATTATTATCTTCCAAGTCACGTAGCTTCCTCAAGTGGAAATATATAAATATTTCTACATTGATGGTGGGTCAAATCCTGTAACTCCTGAACTAACGCATGTTAGAACGAACTGTAGATGCTGGTTTGCATTGAAGATGGATACAAAATGCTGGAGTAACTCAGCGGGTTTGGAGAAAAGAGATTCACCAGAGCTGCTGCCTGACCCGCTGAGTTACTCCAGCATTTTGGGTCTAACTCCTGAACTAACAGTGTGCAAGCACTTCCACTTAAAGGATTGCAGTGGTCCAAGAAGGCCACTCACCTCGACCTTCTCAAGGACCATTAATCGTGGGGAATAAATGTCCTCTGTATTGCATTTAGTTCTAGGCTCCATATCTCAGGAAGGAAATTTAGGATGTTTACAGAACAGGTTCATAATAATGTGATAGCAAGCAACTGCAGAGACGGTGGGAAGGAAGTGGGGTTGAAATGAAAGGGGAGGGTTCATGGGGGAGGAGAAAGGCGGTTGATGTTGGAATGGAGTAGCGGGGTTGAGAATGGAGCGGCTGGGCTTGTATACTCTGGAGTTTAGAAGGATGAGAGGGCATCTTATTGAAACATATAAGATTATTAAGGGTTTGGACGCTCTAGAGGCAGGAAACATGTTCCCATTGTTGGGGGAGTCCAGAACCAGGGCCCACAGTTTAAGAATAAGGGATAAGCCATTTAGAACGGAGACAAGGAAACACTTTTTCTCACAGAGAGTTGTGAGTCTGTAGAATTCTCTGCGGTGGGAGGGCGGTGGAGGCCGGTTCTCTGGATACTTTCAAGAGAGAGCAAGATAGGGCTCTTAAAGGGAGCAGAGTCAGGGGATATGGGGAGAAGGCAGGAACGGGGTACTGATTGGGGATGATCAGGAATGATCACATTGAATGGCGGTGCTGGCTTGAAGGGCCAAATGGCCTACTCTGCACCTATTGTCTATTGTCTAATGTGGGTTAGTTACTAACAAGTGGGAAATTAATCGTTCATATTGTTGGGGTCTAAGCGCTTTGTGATTAGAACAGGATGTTTTCAAGTATTTGCGTTAATCCATCTGGACAAATTGGTGACAAACAGTCTAATATTGGACTGGGTGCAATGGTGACAAACGCATTTCTCAGTGTCAGCTACCGGTCCAGTCAGCGACCAGCTGATCGCTTCCTGTCAGAGGGCTCCCCTTCCTGCCGCTATTGTGTCCGATCAACTGACCAAACACATTTGACCTCATTCTTATTACAATATGACGTACAATTGTACAGACAATTCATGCCGTGTCATTTGTCACTTCCTGTAAAGGTAATTTGTATGAAAGTAGCCAAATTTGTGACAAGCGTTTATTGAATGTTTAGCACCTAAGATAGATCCAAATTGATGCAGCAACATGAAGTATAATTCAGCATGACCCAACCAATCCTCCTCCTATGAAACCGAACCACTTTGCTACCCATTGACACAATTGATTGAAAAATTGTGGGTTCCAGCAACTCCTACAACATAATCGGTACAGTGGCGAGACTGGTAGAGCACCTGCCTCACAACGCCAGAGACCCAGGTTCGATCCTGATCGTGGGTGCTGTCTGTGTGGAGTATGTACGTTCTCCATGTGACCTGGTGGATGTGTGTGAGCACAAACCCATGCATGTGAATGTACCAATGCTGACATTGGATGAGCAGCGATAGAGCAGCTGCCTCACAGCGCCAGAGACCCAGGTTCAATCCTGTACCAGGTGTAGCCTGTTGGGAGTTTGTACATTCTTCCTGCGGCTGCTCGTGTTTCTCCGGGTGATCCCGTTTCCTTCCACATCCCAAAGATGTGCAGGTTTGTAGATTAATTGGCCTCTGTAAATAGCCCCTGGTATGTAGGGAGTGGATGAGAAAATGCAAAAACTTGGAACCAGTATGAACAGGTTGGCATTTGGCTGTTCTTCCTGTGACCTCGTGGGTTTCCTTTGGGTGCTCTGGCATCCGCCAACATCCCAAAGACGTGCGGGTCTGTAGGTTAATAGGTCTCTGTTAGTGGGGGGCACCATCTTGGGGCACGGTTGCCTAGCCAGCAGCTGTCTGTCTTTTTCACTCTTTTCCTTAATTTTTAGTGAGTTTTGTGTTTTGTTTTTAGGAGGTCTAGAATTTTTTTATGTGGGGGGGGGGGGGGGGGGATGGGGGAAACTACTTTCTAGGTCTCTACTTGGTCAGAGAGGCAGCTTTTCTCCGGGCTGCACCGTCGGCCCGTCCTCGCAGCCTACCAGCGGGCTTGGAGCGGCGTTTTCCGGTGGGACCGCCCAGCACCTTTGGCTTCAGTGGCAGCACAGCGTTGGAGCGCTACCACTGAGCGGAGCGGGCGATGCCTTGCCTGGGTCGCTGCACTGGAGCTCCGGTGAGCTGAGACCGCCGAGAATAACATCGCGGAGCTGCGGGTCTGTGGAGCGGGCAGCTGCGGGTGGCGGCGCTGTCTTTAACACCGGGAGCCTGGGATCTCTCGATGAGATCGCCAGTGGTGGAGCTCCAACTGTCGCGGCCTTGTCGGCTTCGGAAGCCGCGGTCTCCGGTAAGGAAGCGGCCATTCCAGGCGTCCCAACCCGCTGTGAGGACTCTCCCGACGCCGGAGCAACAACACCCCGTGAGAACGGCCTGGAACATCGGGCCTTCGTAGAGGCAACTGTGGAGGCCTCAATAGGCCCGACTATGGTTGAACTGGGGTTGGGGACTGGACATTGTGCCTTCCCTCATAATGGAAACCATTGTGGGGGGATGTTTTTATGTTAAAGATTCTTATTGTTCCGTTTCCAAGATGGTTGCCGGAAGGGAGAGCGAACGCTGGGGCGATTAGCTGCCGCTGTTGTCTCTTTGAATTGTGTATTGTTGATGTCTTTACTATTTATTTATTTATTTAAATTGTTTTGTTTCATTCCGCTTACATGTTTTGCAATCTGTTTACTAAATTTTGTACGGTGTCCTTGAGAGTCCTTGAAAGGTGCCCATAAGTATAATGTATTACTTATTATTATTATTCTGTAAATTGCCTCCAGTGTGAGGAGTGGATGTCAAAGTGGAGGAACATGGAATTGGTGTGAACTGCTAATCCAGGTGTCGGCAACCTACGGCCCACGGGCCGGATCTGGCCCGTAACCCAAAATCATCTGGGGTTCGAGCTGATCTGGGAACTGCAGCTTGTCCCACCCGGGGCACTCAGGCAACCTGGGTGCTACAGCTATTCCCAGGGCACGCAGGAGACCTGGGCGCTACCGCTAGTCCCGGGGCATGCGAGCCGGCCTGAGAACTGCAGCCAGTCGCAGGGCAAGCGAGGGACCTGCGAACTGCAGAAAACTAATTGAAAAACACGTGAAAACTAATGCGAAAAACACCAAGTGTCACACTATGGTGATAGATGTGGCCCACCATCCGTTCACAGACATGGCCCCTGGCCCCTATGCAGAATAAGGTTGCCGACCTGCGCTAATCAATGGTTGGCAAAGACCCAGTGGGCCGAAAGGCCTGTTTCCATGCTGTATCTTTCAATCAATCAACCAAACTTAACGTGGATAATGAAGTATTCTGGGCACAGTCATAGGATCATAAGTGATAGGAGTAGAATTAGGCCTTTCAGCTTATCAAATGTACTCTGCCATTCAATCGTGCTGATCTAACCCCATTCTCCTGCCTTCTCCCCATAACCTCTGGCACCTGTACTTATCAAGAATCTATCTACAGCACCTCTGCCTTAAAAATATCCACTGACTTGGCCTCCACAGCCTTCTGTGGCAAATAATTCCACAGATTCACCACTGACTAAAGAAACTTCCCCTCATCTCCTTCTTAAAAGAACATCCTTTAATTCTGAGGCTATGACCTCTAATCCTAGACTCTCCCACTAGTGGAAACATCCTCGCCACATCCACGCTATCCAAGCCTTTTACTATTCTGTATGTTTCAATGAGACCTCTCCCTCATTCTTCTAAACTCCAGCGAGTACAGGCCCAGTGCCAGCTGTCTAACGGTGAGCTAAGATGCTAAATAAATGCCAATTGTTTCAAAGCTGGTGATACGATGGCTGCACTTTCAGGTCCACCAGAGGATGAATAACTCCTGTTCCCTGCACTATTTTTAAACTGAATGCAAAGGTGTGTGTGGGCTGAGAGGTGACCCAGCAACCAGGAACTTGCCCAATTTCTGTTCCGCTCCAGGAGTCTGTTTAGCCTGTGAAAGATTCTGCAAACATGGCCATTTCAAAATGGTGAGTTTCAAATTCCAATACCGACCTCTGAGCTGAGAGTGGGTGTTGCAAGAGCCTGGAAATTGTCAGCTGAACAGCTGAAGAAATAATGAGAGGTGCCAGGACATACGTGGGTATATGGAATGTGCTGCTGCAGGAGGTAGCTGAGGCAGAAATATTATCAACATTCAAAAGACATTTGGACAGGCACATGGAAAGGAAAGGTTTAGTGGGGTATGGGCCAAACGTGGGCAGGTGGGACAAGTGTAGATGGGGAATCTTGGCTAGCATGGGCAAGTTGGGCCAAAGGGCCAATTTCCGTGCTGTATGACTCTATGACACGTTGGTTATTACAGTTTAGTTTGTTGTCACGTGTACCGAGGTACAGCGAAAAAATGTTGTTGCGTGCGATCCAGTCAGCAGAAAGACAATATATGATTACAATCAAGCCATTTACAGTGTATAGATACGTGATTAGGGAATAACCTTCAGTGCAAGGTAAAGCCAGAGTTTAAGAAGATCATAGTTTAAGTAAGAAGGTGTAGGCGGTCACAGTGGCGCAGCGGTAGAGTTGCTGCCTTACAGCGAACGCAGCGCTGGAGACCCGCGTTCGATCCTGACTACGAGTGCTTGTCTGCACAGAGTTTGTACCTTCTCCCCGTGACCTGCGTGGGTTTTCTCCGAGATCTTCGGTTTCCTCCCACACTCCAAAGATGTACAGGTTTGTAGGTTAATTGGCTTGTTAAATGTAAAAATTGTTCCCAGTGGGTGTGGGATGGTTAATGCGCGGGGATCGCTGGTCGGTGCGGGCCCGGTGGATCGAAGGGCCTGCTTCCACTTTGCATCTCTAAACTAAACTAAAAATGTCGCTGTAGGAGTAGAGATTTTAGAGTGTTGAGCGATTGTAATATGTGATTATAGATCTGCTTCTGTGGCAAGCACGCAAATAGTCGCCTGGGTTGGGCATCATCACGGTACGTTCACCAACAGGTGATCTGTCTCATGATCATCAGCCAGGTCAGCACTGTCGGGTGCTGCTTGAAGATGATAAAATGATGTTGTTAGTGCAAGTTTATAATGGGCTAAAGAATGCAACAGCAGTTGCCTACAATCATGGGAAACCAACATACGAACAATCCAAGTGTCCAAGATGCCACTTTTCTCTTTACCAAGACTCTGTAAATTGACGTTACGGTGTAAAGCTGTGACAGTGGCCATTGCGTGGCATGGTGGCGCAGTGCTAAAGTTGCTGTTTTACAGCGCCAAAGACCCAGGTTCAATCCTGACTATGGGTGCTGTCTGTATGGAGTTTGTACGTTCGCCCTGTGAATGCGCGGGCTAACTCTGGTTGCTCCGGTTTCCTCCCGCTTTCCATTTTGTACCTTAATTGCTTCGATAAAATAGTGTAGGATAGTGCTAGTGTAAGGTAATCGCTGGTCAACACAGACTCAGTGGGCAGAAGGGCCTGTTTCCACACTGTATCTCAAAACTAAACTAAACCTGCTATACCTCTTTCATACCGAGGAACGCAAGTGCCTAGTGGACAAGTCATGGTCAACTTGGTCGTCAAAGTTTGTCCGGGCATGAGTATGGAAGAAGATGGTTTTTTACAGTGTTTACAGGCTTTGAAGGCAACGACAGATAAAACATGCCCCTCTCCAATAAGGGCAACTTCCCAGCCTCATCATCATCTCCCACAGATGGGCAGTGGCCGACTCACCCCTTACAGACCCAGAATACCCATCCTGGCAACAACATTACTCATTGGGTTGGTCCAGCTACGATGTGGTGCCTTTGAAGACATTCTGCAACAGGGGTCCTCGCAGAAGAACATGGCTTTGCCCCAAAGTCCCCGACTCTCCCTGAGACCCGCTACATCTTCAACACTTCCAATATAGTGCAGGCAGTGTAGCAGCCTCTCAGGTAGATGCTACTGAAGGCACTCCTAGTCTGTGCACTAGGACTTGGACAGTACTCGCAGCCAGTGTTAACATTAGCCACTCAAGTCTTTCAATTTCAACAGAGTATCCTTTTAAATAATAAATCAAAATGGGATCACGGTGCACTGTATGCCCAGCTAGTGTATTGATGAAGTTGTTTGGAACCTAAACTGGTTCAAATGCATTACAGTATAACCAATATACTGCATGCATTACACAATAAATGAAGTGACTGTCGAGTCCTGGAAAATTGGGAAACCATCCAGCCAAGCACTCACCCCAATTTTACAATTGGTAGACTGCATATAGAAATGATTGCAAAATTGGGTATGATCAAAATTGGATTTAGTTTAGTGCAGGGATGCAGCGTGAAAATAAATACTTCAGCCCACAGAGTCCACGCCGACCACCAAACTCCCGTTCACACTAGTTCTATGTTAAAACTGTTTTGCATCCTTATACACGAGAGCCAATTTACAGAACCTGCAAACTTGCACATCTTTGGAGTGTGGGAGGGAACCAGAGCACCCGGACAAAACCCACGTGGTCACATGGAGAATTTACAATCTGCACACAGACTGCGGCAGTAGTCAGGATCATTCTTGGGCCTTTGGTGCTGTGAGGCAGCAGCTCTACTGCTGTACCACTGAGCCACCCCAATTGAATATTACTTTTAAAAGATCAACACTAGACCCTCCTCCAGACTTTCTTTCCCTCTCTATAAATATCAAGCCAAGGTTTTGCTCAATGTTTCAGTATTGGAATTTAAAACTCACCATTTTGAAATGGTCATGTATGCATCATCTTTCGCACGCTAAACGGACTCAGGGAGTGGTGCATCAAGCAGGGAAATTGCATTAATGCCACTCTCTCAGCGCAAGTTGTGAAGCCTGCTTCACTTTTGCATCATACCTCTTTTTAATGGGACCCTCTTGGCAAAAATAAACATATGGTACCGTGACAGGGAACAACCAAAATAAATAAGATCATAGATAGACACAAAGTGCCGGAGTAACTCAGCGGATCAAGCGGCATCTCTGGAGAAAAAAGGATGGGTGTCGTTTCGGGTCAGGACCCTTCTTCGGACTGAAAGTAGAGGGGAGGGAACAGCCAAAACAAAGCAGAGCCTGCAACAGATGATCAAGGAAGGGAGGAGCCTATGATGGCCTGTTGCTGTCTTGGGAAGAGGTGATAACAAAGGGATACGTGGATGCAGACAGTGGAACTAGTAGGATGACTAGGGTGGGGGAGGGAGGGAATACAAGGGTAATTTGAAATTAGAGAAATCAACGTTAATAGCGCTAAATAATACCGTTTGTGCTGTTATTCTCCTCACTGTTGGGAGGTCAGCTGGTTTGCTTACAGCCCCAGTGAATTCAAACTGGTCTCAACCATTTACCCTGCATACACTCATTCTACGCACAGTGATCTTAGCACCAATTTTTAAAACTTTTTTTAATATTGTTTCATTCATATTGAAAGTGATAAGTACAGTTAGATTTACACTCAGAATGGAAAAAAAACATATTGTCAATACTAGGTGTTCAGAGAAAAATAACGTTTTAAGTATGCCACGTGAACCTTCTCTATCCAATCACTTTATACACTTGAATTGTTTTATACGATGACCAGCAATGGGCAAGGGACGATGGACAAAGAGTTGCCTTTACTGAGCTTGGTCACCAGTGGTTTAGGCCTGCTGGTGCAGTATGTTGTTCTGCTTGCCGCTCCACGTCAGCTTTCAGACGCAATTTTATTTAAATACATCGGTTAGATTAATTAGTAAAGAGATAAATTAAAAGCTGATGCATACTTGTGGGTTTCAGACACCCCAAGAACAACAGCCTGGCTTTGAGTTTAAATCCCCATCTCCCCCCCCCCCCCCCCCCCCCCCCCCCCCCCCCCCCCCCCCCCTCCCTTCCCCTGCTAACCCCTCTCCCCCATCCAACTTCTGCTGCCTTTCTATACAATCTACAAGTCGATGTTTAGCCATTCTTCAATCACAGGTTACTAACATCAGGCTGTACACGTTTTCAATGAGCAATAATCGCGCCTCGGGTAAACCTCATCGGTTACTTTCCCGCTTCAGCACAAAGCTGCTGTCTGTTCCGTTGCTCGATCCTCGATTTTCAAGGGATGGGAAGTTTGGATAAATCTTCCCAACACTTCATGGTTCCACCCTAATGAGTTTCCTAAAGAGGCTACGCCGACTACACATGGAACCATGCAGCACCTGGAGATGTGCAGCTCTGTCCAGATTGAATTGTAGATGACTGCGTAGAGCACCCAGGATGCCAGTAACCAAATGCCCGCAACCCGTGCACGTCCTTTACTACCTCATGGATCTGGCTCCTTAGATTTCTGTATGTACATGGATGGGCCACGTCCACAGGGTATTCAGTCATGCTCTTTCTCAAACTTTAACCATGGTGAGACCATCGGCATCCACTGGCAAGTTCAACAGTCCAACTTTTTCCACCTTCTTCCTCACGGCAAAGCTCTTGTGCACCGGAGCTCCGACTGTTGCAAAGGACACGTGTACTGCACTGAGAGTAGGGTTCACCTGCATATCCAGCCCGGAGGTGTATACATCTACAAAACACAAACCAGTCAATGAATGAATGAATGGAACATTATTGTCAAATGTACTTGGGTACAGTGAAATGCTTTGTTTCCATACAACCTTTGGCACTGAACAGTGCTATCTACTGCCTGCTACCTCCCACTCCCTCCCTGTCTTTCTTCCTTTCAAGCACCACCCCCCTCACCCCCCCCAGGCATTCCCCTTCGATCCATTCATTCTTGGCAACCCTTGTCAACCCTGCCAAGTTCCCCATCGTTCTCGGCGGCCCATTAGTCAGTTGGAGTTCATTTCAATGATGAATGACTCTTCCGATCCTCCTACCGAAAGCAACAACAGGATTGCATTTCCCTCTTCTTAACTTAACTATCTAGCTTTGCTTGGATCACAATCCCATTGATTGGAATAGTCTCCCATTACCTTGCCCTGTGTAATTCACAAATGTCTGAATGAGCAGCCTCACAGTTCCGTGCACTGTTTTCCAGCTAAGACATTAAAGGGGCTGTCCCACTTGGGCGACCCAATCCGCGAGTTCTGGCGAGTTTGCCCTTGTCTCATACTCGCAGCATGGTCGACATGAGGTCGTAGGAGGTCTTTGTAACTCTCCTTCATGCTCGAGAGTAGTCCCCGTGTACTCGAGGCCTCAGCTAGGTCACGACGTATTTTTCAACATGTTGAAAAATGTCCACGAGTAGAAAAAGGGCGCCATGGAAAAAAAATGATACTTTTTTTACTCGTAGGTTTAATCGTAGTAGGACATAGTAGGTCGGCATGTTAGTCGTAGATAGTTGAGGGTAGTTGAAGGTAGTTGAAGATACTCATAGATAGTCTTCATCATAGTCGAAGGGAGGTCGAAGGAGGTAGTCTTCACTCCCCACTATTCGGTGTCCAATTTTCCCGAAGTTAGTCGTGGCTAGTAGAAGCTAGTCTTCTACATAGTCGAAGGAGGTCTTCAACATGACATTTTTTCAATCTCTCCTAAACTCGCCAATTAGGTCACCAAAGTGGGACAGCCCCTTCAGGCATAGCCTCATCTGTTCGCATTGGAAGCTTCAGCTGACAACACTTCAAAAGTTTAAATTGGCTGTGAAGTTGGAATAACCTGTGGTCATAAAAGTTGCTATTTGGATGCAATTTATTTCCTGCTTCCTTATTATTACAATCCTTATAAAGGGCAACACAGTGTAACTTACTTTGCAGCTATCCATTGTATTTCTAAAGCAAAAATCAATATTGCATTTGCTATAATCTTTTACCCTGCTCATAACCCATTTAATATTAGTGAAATGTCCTCTCCGTGAATCAGAAATCAATAAACACTGTTCGAGATGAGTTATCTGAATCAAGCCTTTGTTACAAATCTGCACAGTGTAATTAGTCCATCGTACTTCAAGTGAAACAAGTTCTACACACAGTCGCCTATCTACATTGTTTTATGATTTCATCAACTTGCAATCTTGGCTTGTTTAATAAAAGATGATAATCTCTAAAAACTCTGTCGGAATTGTATAAGCATTCTAGGCAGAATTATCTTCTTCAACAGCCAGGTGGCGCTGCTGGTAATGTTGCTGCCTCACAGCACCAGAGACCCATGTTCAATCCTGACCAGACCTTGGCTGCTGCCTGTGTGGAGTTTGCACATTTTCCCTGTGACCGTGTGAGTTTATTCCGGGTACTCCGGTTTCTTCCCAGATCCCCAAGATTAAGATTAATTGACTTCTGTAAATTGCCCCTAGAGTGTAGGGAATGGATACAAAAGTGGGATAACATAGAAATAGCGTGAATGGTCTGCGTGGGTCACATGTCATAGGTGCAGAATTAGTCCACTCGGCCCATCTAGTCTGCTCTGCCATTCAGTCATGGCTGATCTATCTTTCCCTCTCAATCCCATTCTCCTGCCTTCCCCCATAACCTTTGGCGCCCGTACTAATCAAGTACCTGCCAATCTCTACTTTAGCAATGTCTATCTTGTCATATTGGATCTTTACCAAGAGGCATCAAACTCACACTGGCCGACCAGTGCATAATATCACAGCAAAGAAAGGATGAGGAGAAAACCAAAGATGGATGGTTGCTATGGTATCACAATTATTTTTTTACTATAAATCTACCTCTATAAAACTTGCCGCTAATAACTGGGGGGGGGGGGGGGGAGGGGAGAGTGGGGGGGGGAGGAGTGGGGGGGGGGGGGGGGGGGGAGGAGGTGTGTGGTGAAGATCCCTTTGATCTACACTTGCCTCCCCACTGACAGAACATTATTATTGAAGGAGTATCATGCAATGAAGGGATATGAGCTGAGAATGGTTAATACAGATAAATACACAGTGAAGTCTAACCAGGGCAGGACCTTCACAGTGAATGGCAGGGCCCTGGGGAGTATTGGAGAGCAGAGGATCTAGGAGTCCAGGTACATAGTTCCCTGAAAGTGACATCACAGGTAGATAAGATGGTCAAGAAGGCTTTCGGTACATTGGCCTTCATCAGTCTGGGTATTGACTATGTGTAAGAAGGAACTGCAGATGCTGGTTTAAACCGAAGACAGACACAAAAAGCCAGAGTAACTCAGCGGGCCAGGCAGCATCTCTGGAGACGTTTCGTGTTGAGACTCTTCTTCAGACTGAAGAAGGGTCTCGACCCTTTGAGATGGAAGTAAACAAGGTTACGTATTCTCCACCATAAACCCCTGACCCATGCCAGAATGGCAGCCCAGCAATCTACAAGTTTGGAATTCTTTCTAAGTCCCCGCTCAATGAATGGATCTCGACTTTAAGCAGCACAATGCTTGTACCAGTGGTGCACTTGTCCAGCTGTTGTTGGTCGGATGGATTCCTGAAGGGTTTGTTGGGATCTTTTCCAAGAGCTATTGGGTTCCTCCTTGCAACTTCCACCTTCTGTGCGATTTTCTCTTCTATTTCATCTGCCCAAGACAGATTCCAATCCCAAATCGGAGCCGGGTCAGATTCCGGATACACACTCATGACCTCTGATCCTGAACCCTCTGGATTGTAGGACACATTGTCAGGGAAGGTGGTCGGCAGAAAGGAGGTTGAAGAGAGAGCTAGAATTGGAGAAACAAATGGATTAGAATCAAGCAACACCATTTTACAGCATGGAACATGCTCAACATCACTGAAAACGAATGCATTCAACCAGTTCATTTAGTTTATTAATGTCACGCGTACCGACGTACAGCAAAAAGCTTTTTCGTCGCATGCTACCCTGGCCGCGGGAAGACCATACATGATCACAATCAGCCATTCACAGTGTACAGGTACAGGATAAAGGGAATAACATTTAGTGCAAGATAAAGTCCAGTAAAGTCCGATTAAAGATAGCTCGAATGTCTCCAATAAGGTAGATGGCAGGTCAGGCCCACTCTCTAGTTAGTGATAGGATGGTTCAGTTGCCTGGTAACAGCAAGAAAGAAACAGTCCCTGAATCTGGAGGTGTGCGTTTTCAAACTTGTGTACCTCTTTCTGATGGGAGAGGGGAGAAGGGGGGAGTGGCTGGGGTGAGACTGGTCCAAGAGCTGCAAACAGTCGACCAAGGGCAGACCATCAGACTTAAATACCCGGAAGACATTAAAATAGAGGTGATAGGTGAGAATCTAATCACAGAGGCCAAAGGTTGACAATATGAATGGCATAAGAGACACATGGAGTAGAGACAAGGGAAGAGAATTATCATTGAGGGCTTATTTCTGCTCACTTACTCCTGGAAAAATACCTGTGCCTAGGAAGTTGGTGTAGACGCACGCACACGCACACACACGCACACACACGCACATAGCGGCTGAGGGTACGTATAGGAGGGGAAGTGCATGGAGCAAAAGGAGCATTGTGGGGGGAAACAAAAGACATGGGCAAGGGAAGGGTGTGGAGACAAAGGAACGCAGAGGGAGTGCTTTACCAAGGCAGTTTCAGAAGGATGATGTCTCATGAGAACTGGGTATTTAATAGGGAACAAGGATTTTAGGCTGGATCAGAAATTTAGCTCCTAAACATCATGATTTATTGGGTATTTGTAAAATCCATTTAAATTGGGGTCAGGGTTAAATTGGGATCAGAGCAGCACAGTGGCACTGCTGGTAGAGATGCTGACATCAGGTGCTGACATCAGATGCTGCCCAGGTGGAGTTTGCACGGTCTCCCTGTGTCCACGTGGGTTTCCTCTTGGTGCTCCAGTTTCCTCCCACATCCCACAGGTTTGTCAGTTAATTGGCCTTTGTAAATGGCCCCATGGTTGAAGGATTCAGAAAGTGGGATCACATAGAACTAGTTTAAAGGTATGATCGATGGTCGGTGTGGACTCTGTGGGCTGAAGGGCCTGCTTCCATGCTGTATCTTTCAAAATCAATCTATCCCACATCACAGAGATGTTTGGGTTTTTGGATTAATTGGACTCTGTAAATTGCCCTTATGTGAGTTGGTGAAAAAGTGGGATGAAATAGGACTAGTGTGAGTGGGTGATCGATGATCGGCATGGACTCAGAGGGCCAAAAGGCCTGCTTCCAAGCTGTATCTCTAAATTAAATACATTTAAACTGCTGACTCAGCTGCAATAGGGAACCTAGCCTACGTTGCTCCATATGGCAGTGTATTCCTTGGGGAAGGACCTTTGCTCAGTAAGCCATTGAGGAACGTTCTCTCCACAATCAATGCCATTTTAATCATAAACCAATGCGTGTAAACTAGACAGGGCAGCTTGAAGCACGCACAACTCCTGTGAGGATTGTATCATCACTTTGCTCAAGCATAGAGCGGAGCGAGACCTGGGCAGACGGGATACAGAGAGCAGATTTAATTAATTGGACCACTATCTGTTGCCTAATCAGCATTTCCATGGCGCATGCTCGGAACAAAGCTTAATGTAGCTGTAAATATCCCATTCTGAGCGGCACAAAATGACCAATAAACCCTGACCCCAATTTAAATGCATCTTACAATGGCCCAGTAAATGGGAAGACAAGCAATCCAATAAAATAGGACATTTACGTTTCATTTAATCTTTGTACTGCTGCACTCGGAAAACAGGCCTGATGCAAAGGTCAAAAGAATAGGTTTATCATCGTGACATGCATACCATCCAGTCCATTTGTAAAGACCCGGTGCTGTGGTACAGTGGTGTAGCAGTAGGCTTGCTGCCTAAAATAATGCCCCTGTCCCACTTAGGAAACCTGAACGGAAACCTCTGGAGACTTTGCGCCCCACCCAAGTATTCTGTGCGGTTCCCGGAGGTTTTTGTCACGTCTCCCTACCTGCTTCCACTACCTGCAACCTCCAGCAACCACCTGCAACCTCTGGGAACCGCGCAGAAACCTTGGGTGGGGCACAAAGATTCCGTTCAGGTTTCCTAAGTGGGACAGAGGCATTACAGCGCTTGCAGACCCAGGTTCGATCCCGTCTACGGGTGCCGTCTCTACGTAGTTTGTACGTTCCCCCCCGTGACCAAGGATTTTCTCCGAGATCTTTGGTTTCCTTCCACATTCCAAAAACTACAGGTTTGGCTTTTTATAAATGTAAATTGTCCCGAGTATTTGGAGGATAGTGTTAATATGCGGGGATCGCTGGTCGGCGCGGATTAAATGAGCCAAAGGGCCTGTTTCCGCGCTGTATCTTTAAACTACACAAAATTACAAACTTCAAAGCAGCCTCAAAAGGGTCAGTAACAAAAATGTGGGGTGCAAGGAAGGTGTGGGGTGGGGTGTGGATGGGGAGGTATGTGGGTGTGGGTGGGGGAGAAGACCACTGTGTCTCTGTGAAGACTGTGCTGAGAATTCTTCCTGTCAGTAATTCTGTATCTGTATGCCTTCGAAGGCTCGATTGTCATCATGTATTGTCTTTCCTCTGACTGGTTAGCACGCAACAAAAGCTTTTCACTGTCCCTCTGTACACACAACACTAAACTAAACCAAGCTAAACTAATTCAGGTTTGAAATTCCGTCATGTGTCTATCCACATCTCCATTGAGAAACCAATCAAGTTCACCCATACCTCTAGAAACAGTTGCAATCGTTCACTACTCAAAAGACCCATGGTGTTATAAAGTTAAAATCTTACCCCAGACACCCAGTGATACAAGATGTAGAAACAAGGAACAGCAGATGCTGGTTTACACTAAAAGACACAAGGCACTGCTGTAACTCGACGGGTCAGGAAGCATCCCTGGAGAACATGGATAGGTGACGTTTCGGTTTGGGACCCTTCTTCAGAAATGTCCCGACCCAAAATATCACTTATCCACTTTCACCAGAGATGCTGCCTGACCCGTTGAGTGACCCAAGGATACAACCTTATCATTTCCATGCAACACTAAGCAATGTGAAACATTAGATGAAGATACAAAACAGCTCAGTATTTTATTTGAAATGGAGATCTGGAACCATGGTCAATAGTTTTACCTAAACCAAATTAAGTTTAGTTTAGTTTAGACGTTAGAGATACAGCACGGAAATCGGCTCATCAGCCCACTGAGTCCGCACGGACCAGAAATCACCCCATACACTACGCACTAGGAGCTATTTACAATTCACAGAAGCCAATTAAGCTACAAACATGTACGTCTTTGGAGTGTGGGAGGAAACCGGAGCACCCAGAGAATCTCCACACAGTCACAGGTACAACGTAGAAACTCCATACAGACTGCACCCACAGTCAGGATCGAAAACTAGTCTCTGGCGCTGTAAGGCAGTAACTCTACCGCTGCGCCATTGTGACATGCCATCTGGTTATCCAGTTGTCTGGTCATCTAACCTCACTGGTGGAAGTTTGCCTAATGGGGAAATGTCAGGAATATTTCCTACACGATAACAATAACAAAATAGATTTTTTTTTTTTTTTTTAAATGGAGATAGATAAAAATCTAAAATAAAAACAGAAAATGCTGGAATTATTTGACAGGTCAGGCACCATCTGCAAACAGAGGGAAACAGAGACAAAAGACTGTAAAACACTTTGCCACTAACTGAGATATTGAAAGGTGCTACGCAGATACATTTCTCTGCACTCCCTGAACAACATATATATTTATATAAAAGATAATCAAAAGATGCTGCCGTAAGATCAGGATTTGCAATACAGGCTTAAGTCTTTTTTTCCCCTCACACACAATGACTTTATTAAGATTTGACCTTTAATGCTTGGTCAGTTTCTGGCTTGCAACATGGCATGGTAGGATATTGAAGCACACTGGAGTTTGTTTGTATGCAGGCTGGTAGCTGCTTAGGGCTATTTGTAGCCACTGAAATGCTTAGATTATTCAGACATTTTGTGAGCTAAAATTACGATGAAGAAAAATAAGAACAGCAGCCTCAACAAAATGCGTTGACGTCCTATTTACAGCTTTCCCATAAATAGACTTATCACGTGGTGTAGTTGATTCAAAAGACACTTCCTCTGAAATAATGCTGATTGCATGTTTTGCATTGTAATCTCCCACTTCCTTTTCCTCCAGGAGTAACTGCAGATTGGTTTAGTTCAGTGGTCGGTCTGACTGCACAGTAAATGTTGGGCAAAATTTTGCACTTAATGCAAAAAATCCACTTGGCTGTAAATCACACTGAAATATGCCCGGGTCATTATCTTCAGCAGATCATCTTTTCACTGACTGATGCATGGAGAGTGTTTCGAGGAATGCGAGCCAAAGCTGGCAAGCCAGAATACCAATGATTACCATGTTGTATGATTCTAGGATTCTCTGCGGTCCTAATTGGATAGCTCTCCAAAGAGCTAACAGGACAAAAGGCAAAGTGGTCTCCCCCCCTTGCTTTAGAATTCTGCACTGGAATGGAATTGAAACTATCACCACCCCACCCCTAGGCTACAGTATCAGCCACTGAGCCTCACTGGACCTATTGGGATAGGACGTGGTCTGGTCGTTTTGGATACACCTCAGGATCTAACAAAAAATCCCAATGTACAGCACAGTGGTACAGCGATTGTGTTTCTGCTTCACAGCGCCAAAGACTGGGTTCAATCCTGACTACAGCTGCTGTCTATTCGGAGTTTGCCCATTCTCCCCATGACCACATGGATTCCTCCAGATGCTCCGGTTTCCTCCTACATCCCAAAGACGTACAGGTTTGTATTTTAGACACAAAATGCTGGAGCAACTCAGCGGGTAGGCAGCTGATGTTTCATTCTTCCCGCGTTTCATTTCTACGCAGGTTTGCAGGATAATTGGCAAATTGTCCCAAGTGCGTTGGACATAGAACCAGTGTAAGGGGTGATCCCTGGTCAGTATGGGATCAGTGGGCCGAAGGGCCTGTTTCTATGCTGTATCTCTAAACTAAACTACGTTCCCAATGTGACGTTTGGCGCACATAGTCCGGTTGAGGTGTACCTGTGTATGGAGTCTCTCTCTCGGGCTGGGCCAGCCCAAAGCAGAAGCTGTCCACTGCCACGGCCAGGGCCTGGGCAAAGTTGGCGTCCATAAGGAAGGAACCATCGGAGGAGCTGACCATGCTGCAGCGGGCGCTGGTGAAGTTGTCCTCGGACACCGAGCCCCAGCCATTGGCCAACGAGCCCCCGATGGAGCTGTCACACTCGCTGAGGCTGGAGGTCGGGGTGCGGCAGAGCCGGTGGAAGTATCGGTGAGAGTTCACGCGGGCAACCTCCATGTCCAAGTCTTCGTCATCCTCATCGTCATAGTCCACCATGTCCATTTCCAGGTCGGAGAGCTGTGGACCGCAGATGTACCCGTACGTATGGGGAGGTGAGAATGGTCTTTCAAATGTGGACAGGATGTCCGTAAAGTGTCTGTAAAAGAAGAAAATATTTGGTTCAGCGATCCCCATGACCAGAAGCTTCATACACAAGTGTTATGAGGCAATTCAAGAAGGTTTAGTTTAGTTTAGTTTAGAGAAACAGGCCCTTCGGCCCACCGAGTCCACACCGACCAGCGACACCACACACACGCACACACACACACACACACGCACACACTAGGGACAATTTACAATTGCACCAAGCCAATTAACCTACAAAACTGTACATCTTTGAGTGTGGGGGGAAACCGAAGATCTAGGGGTAATACGGTGAATGTGTAAATTCCAACACCCGTAGTCAGGATCGAACCCGAGTCTCTGACAGTGCAAGCGCTGTAAAGCAACAACTCTACCGCTGCGCTACAGTGCGGTATTAAAAGTAGTAAAGTACTTTTAGATAATTAGTAGCAGCGCTAGGCGTTAACGAACCTCTAGTGCAGTCATTAGATTATTGGTGGCATTGTGTAGAAAGTTGCACAAGAATTAGACCACGTGCTGTGTTATGTTTCCACATCCTACCCTCCTTCGCAATTCAATCAACAGATCATTCTATCTTAATGTCGTTCCAGTCTTATCTTTATATTAACTGTGTCTCCGATATTCATCTCAACTATCAACTGCATCCGCTGTTCCAGATGTCAACTTCTCTACATCGGCGAGACCAAGCGCAGGCTTGGCGATCGCATCACTGAACACCTGCGCTCAGTCCGTCTTAAATAACCTGATCGCCCGGTTGCTCAGCACTTCAACTCCCCCTCCAATTCCCAATCTGACCTTTCTGTCCTGGGCCTCCCGCATTGCCGGAGTAAGGCCCAGCACAAGTTGGAGGAACAGCACCTCATATCTCACTTGGGCAGTTTACACACCAGCGGTATGAACATTGACTTCTCTAATTTTAGATAGCCCTTGCTTTCTCCCTCCTTCTCCTCCCCTTCCCAGTTCTCCCACAAGTCCTACTGCCTCTGCCTACCTCTCGTTTTCCTGCGCCCCCGCACACCCCAAACAGCAGTCTGAAGAAGAGTCTCGACCCGAAACGTCACCAATTTCTTCTCTCCATAGATTAGGTATGTTACAAAACCTACCTGAATCGCCATTGGGAATCTGCCCACAGCCAGGTCCGCGATTTTGGCGCTGTTTGGAGGGGGCGGGTTTAAAACGCGATTTTTACTAGGCTGTACTAATCGCAGATGTTCAGCCTAGTAAATCATTAACGAAAAATCGCTGCAAGACCCGGTCGCAAAAGGTATTATTAGTTTTATAGGCCTCGATAATATAGTTATAATAGTTTAAAATTACTGTCTGATTCCGCAACATCTCGCAGCCCCAGGGTTTTATAAAGCAAACAATTAAAGGTATGTACCTTATTTTTACATTAAACGGGGCATATATATAACCCTATATATCAAGTTATCTATAGCGAGTAGTTCCTTTTGGGCTTTTTATATCCCGCAGTATTTTTCTCGGCATTTGAGGGCACTAATCCAGCGCGCTGTCAACATTCTAAACCAGCGCGTTCACAGAAACCCACTAGAAAGCCGATTTAAATGGGCATTTATTTACAGCAATTGAACACTAAATTCCTTCCATTTGGCCTATAAATTAATGTAAATTAGATATAAAAATCATGTTATATTGTGAATTATTTGTGAATAATCTTTGGACACTTAGGCTATTTAAAAATGTTAATCTTTCCTTAAGAAATGGGCTTTTGATTATCCAAGATCACAGCTTTTTTGTAATGTCCATTGAAAATCAATAGGGAACAAGATGCTAATTTCCGAGTATGAAAATGGCCATAACTTTTTTAATACTTGAGATATGAAAGTGAATTTGGTGTCAAATTAAACTTATTGTTATGCTTTATCTGATGGGATAAATTGCAGACTTGATTTTCAAAATCTCAAAATTTTGTAACATTGCTACATAGATGCTGCCTCACCCGCTGAGATTTTCCAGTTTTTTGTCTATCCTTTGCAAGGGATCATTTCACATTCCCACCAGTCTGCAGATAAGATGGATAAGGACATTTCTCTCGAGATCACTGTGGGGTTCGTTAGGGAAAATCTTACATTCATGATCCTGAGGAACACCATTTCTTCCTGTGTTAATAACATCAGATCCCTATTGTTAAGGATGTTTATTTAAAGGGGTTCTGTTGGGTCACACTTCAGACTGCTCATAGAAACACACAGCTCCGTAACAGGTCCCGAGTTCAGTTTAGAGATACAGCGTGGAAATTGGGCTTCAGCCCTCTGAGTCCACACCGCCCAAGGATCACTCGTTCACACTAGTTCTATCCTACACAATAGGAGCAATTTACAGAAGCCAATTAACATACAAATCTGCACGTCTTTGGAATGTGGGAGGAAAGCTGAGCACCTGGAGTGAACCCACGTGGTCACAGGGAGAATGTACAATTCTGTACAGACAGCATCTGTAGTCAGGATCAAACCTGTGTCTCTGGAGCTGTAAGTCAGCAACTCTACTTCTGCACCACTGTGCTGTCCCTTCCGCCCATCAAGTCCACACTGACCCATAAGCATCATTTTATATTAATCTTGCATTAATCACTTTTTAGTCTCCCTACATTCTCATTAATGTCCCCCTTAGATTCGACCACGTGCCTACACATTTGGGTCAATTAACCCTACATTTCCTCCAGATGTGGAAGGAAGCAGGAGAACCCGGAGCCGGAGAAAACCTACATGATCCCACAGGAGAACGTGCAAACTCCACAAAGTTACCATTGAACCCAGGTCTCTGCCGTTGTGGGGCAGCGGCTGTCAAGCGCAAAGCGACAGAAAAGTTAGAAAATTAGAAAGGTTCCTTCTCAAACCTTTGTCTGCCCTCGTCTGTTAGCTCCAGGTACTGAGCCCCTTGTTCTGGACAAAGTCCCCTTTCAGTGTTATAGTCTGCAGACAGTGGGAGGGTGGCAGTGGACTGAAGGCTGTAGCACCTGGACTGACTGGGCAACGTGTCTCCAGAGGGAGCACAGTATTCCCTCCTCTGCCTTCCTGGCGAGATCGTACTCGATTCAGGATTCTTTGCGGCTTTGCTTTGCCTGAAACAAAAGAGCAGTGTCAGTGAGCCTTTCTCTTACTGAGGAGCCGCATGCTAAGCTAAGAGGTGGATGTGAGGAAGGTGAGAACAAGCATAGGTCACCCCACAGTTTTGTGGCTCTCCAATCTTGTAAGGCATGTGTAAAATCCAACGCGTTACTATGTGCTCTTATATCTCCATGTATAGCTTTGATTGAATTTGGTTTGTTAACAGCCTGGTGATGTGTTGCAGGCTCCCTTGCATTGTTGGTGGTTCTAGATGACAGGCTGTCTTGGTGTTCAGGCCCAGGACCCTTCTTTTCATTCAGATGGGGTTTTTTAAGGCATCACTTGAACTGAGTAATACCCAGTAGTAGTGATTTTCATTTATTGCATTACCCCATATCATAGTTTAGAGTGATACAGTGAGGATGATCATGCCATTATCATATTGAATGGCGTTGCTGGCTTGAAGGGCCGAATGGCCTATTCCTGTACCTAATGTCTATTGTCTATTGAAACAGACCCTTCAGCCCAACTTGCTCATATCGGTCAACATATACCAGCTACACTAGTCCACCCAGCTCGCATTTGGTCCATATCCCTTCAAACCTGTCCTATTCATACACCTGTCTAACTGTTTCTTAAATTTTGGGATAGTCCCAGCCTCAATTACCTGCTCTGGCAGCTTATTCCATACACTCACCACTCTCGGTGTGAAAAAGTTACCCCTCAGATTCCTATTAAATCTTTTCCCCTTTACCTTAAACCCATGTCCTCTGGTCCTCGATTCACCTACTCTGGGCAAGCAACTCTGTGCAGCTCCCCGATCTATTCCTCCCATGAATTTATACCCCTCAACAAGATCACCCCTCATCATCCTGCGCTCCAAGGAATAGAGTCCCAGCCTACTCAACCTTTCCCTATAGCTCAGACCCTCTAGACCTGGCAACATCCTTGTATACCTTCTCTGTACCTTTTCCAGCTTGACAACATGTTTTCTTTAAACATAGTGCCCCGAACTGAACACAAAACTCTAAATGCAGCCTCACCAACGTCTTATACAACTGCAACACAACCTCCCAACTGCTATACTCGATACTCTGACTGATAAAGGCCAATGTGCCAAACGCCTTTTTGACCACCCTATCTACCTGCGACTTGACCTTCAAGAAACCATGCATAACCCTCTTATCTACAACACTCCCCAGAGCCCTCCCACAGATCCTGCCCATGTTAGACTTCCTAAAATGCAACACCTCACATTTCCCTCTATTAAATTCCATCAACCATTCCTCAGCCCACCTGGCCAATCGTTCAAGAACCTGCTGCAATCTTCACAATCTGCAAAACCTCCCATTTTTGTATGATCTGTAAACTTGCTCATCTTGCCGAATATGTTCTCATCCAAATCATTCATATAGATGACAAACAATAATGGACCCAGCACCCAACCTTGAGGCACACCACTAGTCACAGGCCTCCAGTCCTAGTAGCAACCTTCCACCATTCATTTATTATTGCATTGTAAATTATTGTATATTTAGTCATAGTCATACAGCATGGAAACGGGTCCTTCGGCCCTGCTTGCCCACGCCGGCTGACATGCCTCATCTATAGTAGTCTCACCTGCCAGCGTTTGGCCCGTATCCCTCTAAACCTCTCCTATCTATTTACCTATCTGAAGAAGTGTCTTGACCCAAAGCGTCACCTATCCCTTTTCTCCAGAGATGCTGTCTGACCCGCTGAGTTACTCCAGCTTTTTGTGCCTATCTACCTGTCGAAATGTTTAGTTTGGAGCTGCAGTGCGGAAACAGCATCTTCGCCCCACCTAGTCCGTGCCGGCCAACGATCCATGTATGCTAGCATGATCCTACACACTAGGGACAATTTACAATCTTTACCAAAGCCAATTAACCTACAAACCTGTACACCTTTAGAGTGTGGGAGGAAACCGGAGTACCCAAGGAAAATTCCCATGGTCACGGGGAGAACGTTCAAACTCCATACAGACAGCACCAGTAATCAGGATCGATCCCGGGTCTCTGGCGCTGTAAGGCAGCAACTCTACCGCCGCGCCACCGTGTCGCCCTCAAATGTCTCTTAAACGTCTATATCTATATGTAATTGCGTTTACAGGCCTGTTGAGCTGCAGCAAGTCAGAATTCCATTGTCCTATTATCAGTTCATATGACAATTAAAGACTCTCGACTGTTAACAGGAGCAGCCCAAGAGTCAAAGAAAGGTACACAAAAATGCTGGAGAAACTCAGCGGGTGCAGCAGCATCTATGGAGCGAAGGAAATAGGCAACGTTTCGGGACGAAACGTTGCCTATTTCCTTCGTTTCATAGATGCTGCTGCACCCGCTGAGTTTCTCCAGCATTTTTGCATACCTTCGATTTTCCAGCATCTGCAGTTCCTTCTTAAACACCAAGAGTCAATGACACTGGAGTGATGCAGCTGGACTTCGTAAGCATGGTAGAAGTACCTTTGTAAACCTGACTATTCTTTTTTCAACAAACCGGTCACCTTTGTCATTCCTCATGACTTTATTCCAAACATATTTATCTCAGTGAATTTGAATTCCTTGGCTGCCTCAGTGTTAGTTTGAATCCGCTATTCCAGATGGTAAGTCTAGGTCTCTGTCTTGCCAGCCTATAACTGCACCATTTTGCTGCCATATGTCCAGATCATTGCTGCTCTGTAATTCTGCATCTGCCTTTGATCTGTGTCCCTTTGTGACCACATCCAATTAAAAAATAATCTATTTATTTATCTCTCTCAGAAATTGAATTGATCCTGTGTTCACAGCCTCACTGAGGATTCTGTTATTCATTTCCGCCACCTGTGGGTATCAAAATGCTTCCTGGTTTCCCCCAGAATTGTATCAACTCTAATTTCACGGTAATTCCTTCTTGGCCCACCCATTGAAAGGTGTTCTCAATCATCCCGATTGCCATTCACCAACCTATTTATACAGAACATAGAAAGATACAGATGATAGACACAAATGCCGGAGCAACTCAGCGGGTCAGGCAGCATCTCTGGAGAAAAAGGACGGGTAACTTTTAGGGTTGCGAACCTTCTTTAGACTGGCGAAGGGTCCCGGGCCGAAAAGCCATGCATCCTTTTTCTCCAGAGATGCTGCCTGACCCGCTGAGTTGCTCCAGCACTTTGTGTCTATCAGAAGTATAAAACAGCATCTACAGCTCCTTTTCACACAGAGAAAGGTACAGCACAAGAACAGGCCCTTTGGCCCGCAGTATACATGTCAAACATGATACCAAGATAAATTAACCTCATCTGTCTGCACATGATCCATATCCCTCCATTCCCTACATATCCTTATACCTATGGAACAGCCTTTTGAACAACAGTCATACTTGCCTACACCACCAAGACTGACAGAGTATTACACACAGCCACCACTGTAAAAACAATTGCCTTGCACATCTTCTTCAAACGTTGCCCCTTTTCACCTTGAAGCTATGCACTGCACTCTAGTCTGTGACATTTCATCCCTGGGAAAATTATTCTGACTGTCTACCCTATCTATGCCTCTCTTGCTTTTTACATACCTCAATCAAATCTTCTCTCACCCATTGTCGTTCCAGAGAAAAGAATCCAAGTCTGGGTTCAACCTCTGCTTATAACTATTACCTTCTAATCCAGGCAACATTTTAGTGAACCATTTCCACACTCTCTCCAAAGCCCCCACAAGGTTCCTGTGATGATGCAACCAGAACTGCAAATATAAATGGTGGGAGTGCTGTCTAGTCTCATCCGACACCATCAAAAACCCAAACCAATCCATGCACGTCGGGGGCGGCACAGTGGCAGAGTGGTACCCGGGTTCGATCCTGACTACGGGTGCTGTCTGTATGGAGTTTGTACGTTCTCCCCGTGACTGCGTGGATTTTCCTGGGTGCTCCGGTTTCCTCCCACACTCCAAAGACGTCCAGGTTGTAGGTTAATTGGCATCAATAACATAATGTAAATTGTCCCAAGTGTGTGGGATTGTGCTAGTGTAAGGGGTTCACTGTACGGCACGGACACAGTGGGCCAAAGGGCCTGTTTCTGCACTGTATCGCTAACAAAACACCTCAGATACTCAACTTGGAGAGCATTAAATGAAGATAGACAAAAAATGCTGGAGTAACTCAGTGGGATAGGCGGCACCTGGATAGAAGGAATGGGTGACATTTGGGGTCAAGACACAAAGATAAGGAAGAGTAGGGTGTGAAACTGAGATATCAAAAGAGATGCAGTTCAAGGAAATTGTAGAATAGATCATTGTTAGCGAGGAGAAGGGAACAACAAAGCAAATAGAGATAAAATGTAATCAGGGGACAGTCAGACTGGTTGGAGAACTGGGAAGGGGAGGGATGGAGAGAAAGGGAAAGCAAGGGCTACTTGAAGTTAGAGAAGTCAATATTCATACTGCTGGGGTGTAAGCAGCCCAAGCGAAATAAGAGGTGCTGGTTCTCCAGTTTGCGCTGGGCCTCATTCTGATGATGGTTGAAGCCCAGGACAGAAAGGTCAGTGTGGGAATGGGAGGTGGCGTTAAAGTGTTAAAGGAGTTAAAAAAGGATCTCGACCCAAAACGTCACCCATTCCTTCTCTCCAGAGATGTTGCCTGTCCCGCTGAGTTGCTCCAGCATTTTGTATCCATCTTTGGTTTAAACCAGCATCTGCAGTTCCTTTCTACACACTCCTGAGCATCAATGTTGTGTCTTTCTCATGAGCATCTCATAGCATGATCAATAACTCTCCCGCTCAAACGTGGGACCACAACTTTCCTTCAAAATTATGCCTCCCGAGGACAAATAAACGTGCTGCCCCTTCCATCGTCTCCTGTTTGCTCAGAACTATAGAATGACCCTTACCGTTCCACTGGTCCAGGTTCCTGCATAGGGTGAGGGGGAGGAGGAGGAAGAGCATCAACCAGCCTTAGCCCAAAACCATGATGCTGAGCCTTTGGAGAGCAGAAAGTCTTCATCAACGTCTTCCCATCACCTGCCAAACAGACACCAAAATAAGGGGCGCAGGGCAGCAGTAGATAACAGCAATCTAGGCATAACTGCATGGTTCTATTACAATGTATAGACCCAGGTAACATGACAGAGCAGAGGGATCTAGGAGTCTAGGTACATCGTCTCCTGAAAGTGGCTTCCCTGAAAGTGTTAAAGAAGGGTTCTGGTACATTGGCCTTCATCAATCAGGCTGCAGAATGTACAATTTGGGACATTATGTTACAGTTGTAGAAGACATTGGTGAGGCCGCATTTGGAGGATTGTGTTCAGTTTTGTTCACCCTGCCACAGGAAGGATGTCTTTAAAGGAATGAGTGCGGAGAAGATGTATGAGGATGTTGCCAGGACTTGAGGCCCAGATCTAAAAGGACAGCACAGTAGCATGGTGGCACGGCAGCGTAGCGGTAGAGCTACTGCCTTACAGCGCCAGAGACCCGGGTTCGATCCTGACTACAGGTGCTTGTCTCTCTGGAGCTTGTACGTTCTCCCTGTGACCTGCATGGGTTTTTTCTGAGATCTTCGGTTTCCTCCCACCCTCCAAAGACATACAGGTTTGTAGGTTAATTAGCTTGGTATGAATGTACAATTGTACATCTGTGTGTAGGGTAGTGTTAATGAGCGGGGATCTTTGGTTGGTGCAGACATGGTGGGCCGAAGGGCCTGTTTCCCTGTTGAATCTCTAAACTAAAATGAAAAGACAGGGCTTAATTCCTTGCAGCGCAGTGGGATGAAGATGATTTTAACAGATATATAAAATCATGTGTTCCACCATGTATATGACTGTAATCATTCCCACCACTGCCTGGCCCACGGCACAAACATGAAACAAAATCCCCTCTAATGTACAATGCCCAGGGCTCCTAGACAAGCTCATGATTGAGCTAGTAGCTCCTCGACCACAAAAAGCTGGAGTAACTCAGCGGGTCAGGCAGCATCTCTGGAGAAAAGGAATAGGTGATGTTATGGGTAGAGACCCTTCTTCAGTCTGAAGAAGTTTCCAGTCTTCAGTCTGAAGAAGGATATTGACCCGAAATATAACTTATTCCCTTTTCTCCAGAGATGCTGCCTGACCCACTGAGTTACTCCAGCTTATTGTGTCTATCTTTGATTTAAACTAGTATCTGCAGTACATTCCTGCACATTCCAACTTATTGATCTTATCCAGATAGCACCATGTCAGCCTTTCCACATGAAAGGAGGAAGATGGAACTCGAGAGTCTATATACATGTTGTGCTGATTTCATGTGAGATTTGTCCAAAGCTTTCTGAATCAGTAGCAAATGCTGGCCCAGGGCTAAACATAGATCCTTGGCAGGAGAACAGGTAACATAGGTCTCGTCCTCTCTCTCTCTCTATCTAAATATATATTTTTCTGTATTGTTGAGTACAACCAGTAAAAACTGAAAATGAAATAGAATTGTATTCATATTATTCTCTTACAAAATAGAGCGGCATGGTGGCGCAGCAGTAAAGTTGCTGCCTTACAGCACCAGAGAGCCTGGTTCGATCCTGACTATGGGTACTGTCTGTATAGTTTGTACGTTCTCCCTGTGACTATGTGGGTTTTCTCCAGGTGTTCGGGATTCCTCCCACATTCCAAAAACCTGCAGGTTTGTAGGTTAATTGGCCTGTGTAAAATTGTCCCTAGAGTGTGTAGGATAGAACTGGCGTACACACTGGTTGGTGATCGCTGGTCAGTGTGGACCCAGTGGGCCGAAGGGCCTGTTTCTACGCTATATCTCTAAACTGAACTAAAAAAAAAATTCCCTTTTGCACACTGACAATCAATAAATTGTTACATGGGTTTCTTTCCATATTAACATATTCTATCTCCTGTTCTATATTGCAGTAATCATCATCCCAAGTGCCTGATACACTATATGACTGAGCTTCATATATTTTTCAACAACACACATAACTATGCATCATATGCAATACACTTTAAAATTATATAATACGAATATATTAACATGACATACACATCGGCAATGTATCAACATATGTTTGTCATATTGCAGATTGTATTCTGTACTTATGCTTTTTAAATATTCTCCACTTCAAGATAATTGCTGCCATTTATAGATAATGGTTATTTTAAGGATAAACAAGATGTACTAAATATTTTAATAAGAATGAATGAGCCATGGTAGAAATAAATATAGAGGAAAAGCGAGAGAAGCCTGAAGAAGGGTTTCGACCCGAAACGTTGCCTATTTCCTTCGCTCCATAGATGCTGCCTCACCCGCTGAGTTTCTCCAGTATTTTTGTCTACCTTCGATTTTCCAGTTTCCAGATCTGCAGTTCCTTCTTAAACAAGCCTAGGATTAAACTGCTCGTAAGTCAGTGATACAGACTCAACTCGCTGGCTGAGATCAGAGCAGCGTAGTTAAATAGCATGCTGGCCCTGATGGTCTAGATGCATGCGAGCCTGGAGAATTGCTAGAACCTGTGAAACTGTACTCCAGTCACATTGTAAGCCGAACAGAGAAGGTGAAATGAAGAAAGCAACTATGAGCTAATGCTGCTCTCTAGAGGTGAAAGGCAGCACCTACAATACCCTGACAGACTTGGGGCATTAGAAATATTCTACAAAGGCACAATCAATATTGTTGGTGCTGTCAACAGATGATACATCCCTGCATGCAGAGCAGCTTACGTTCATGCTTCATTCAGAGTTCCGTCTTGCGGTGTCGTGACCTAGATTCCATATTCAACAAAAGACACAAAGTGCTGGAGTAACTCAGCGGGGACAGGTAGCATGTTTGGAGAACATGTCTAGGTCACATCTTGGATCGGGGCCCTTCTTCAGTCCATGTTCTCTAGAGATGCTGCCTGACCTCGTGAGTTACTCCATTTTGTGCCTTTTGTTGCAAATCTATCCAGAATCTGCAGGTCCTTGTGCTTCCTTGTTCAAATCCTGAATATTGAACGTTTCACCTGTTCAGACTCAGAGAGAAGACTGATAAGCCACCTTGGAAGAAGGCATGGCTCATGTTGCAGACAAAGTAATTGCAATGTGAACGTACATCCCTGGTGCTGGGAGCTGGACCTCTGTACTTGCTCTTTGGTCAGAGTCTGGTATATTGAGTGCCAGATACAAACAGAGAGACACTGACCCTCCAGTCCACATGAATCAACAACACTCATCCCAGTTTATTCTCCTCACATTCCCGTCAATTCCCCCGAAACTCGATCAATCACCAATAAACCCGGGCCAGTTAACCTATGAACCCACATATCTTTAGGATATGGGAGGAAACCAGAGCACCCAGGGAAATCCATGCAGTCACAGAGAGAATGTGTGAACTCCACACAGACAGCATTGCAATTTGGATCGAAACCGAGTCTCTGGAGCCATGAGGTATCAACTCTACACGTTGCGCCACTGTGCAGACTTCAAGTTCATGGAGGGTCCCACCTCTGATGGGAAGTCCACGAGTGGTGTGAAGGTCCAATGACCTTATATTACTTCCCTCCTGTCACTCACTCTGAGTGCGTGAGTATGTTCCAGGCAGCCACCCATTACATGGGAGGTAGCCAGGCCTGTAGGCTCTGGCTGGGTCAGAAATGGGCAGCATGAGGTCACACCGCCACAGTGGGAATGGGGCACCATGGACTCAGGGCACACCAACCTTGATTTAGTGACTGCATGGTGGGGCCAATTAGGGGAAGCGTGTGGCAGGCACACCTGGTAACTGTGCAATGGGACGTGCCGTGTGAAAGGCATCGCAACATCACAGTGGTTGCACTGTGAGTGAAACTGCAAGGGCTTCTTCATAGTGCTGCACCTTAAGTCTGAGGTCAAACCACAGGCACCGGCAAATTCTATCAAATTGTTCGGAGCCAAGGCAAATTTGAGTTTAGTTTAAAACAAAGGTAGACACAAAATGCTGGAGTAACTCAGCGGGACAGGCAACATCTCTGGAGAGAAGTAATGGATGACGTTTCGGGTCGAGATCCTTCTTCAGACTGATGTCAGGGGAGTGGGCGGGACAAAGATAGAATATAGACTGAGACAGTACGACTGGTAGGAGAACTGGGCAGTGGGAGGGGATGGGGAGAGAGGGAAAGCAAGGGCTATTTGAAGTTAATGTTCATACCGCTGGGGTGTAAACTACCCAGGTGAAATATGAGGTGCTGTTCCTCCAATTTGCACTGGGCCTCACTGACAATAGAGGAGGCCCAGGACAGAAAGATCAGAATGGGAGAGGGAGTTACTGTGCTGAGCAACCGGGAGATCAGGTACGTTAATACGGACTGAGCGGAGGTGTTCAGCGAAACGATGGCCTAGTCCGCGCTTGGTCTCGCCGGTACAGAAGTTGACACCTGGAACAGCGGATACAGTAGATGAGGTTGGAGGAGGTGCAAGTGAACCTCTGCCTCACCTGAAAAGACTGTTGGGGTCCTTGGATGAAATCGAGGGGGGAGGTAAAAGGTAAAGGGAAATGTGTTGCATCTCCTGCAGTTGCAGGGGAAAGTACCTTCAATTCTGTCATTATGTGAATGGCGCTGATGGTTTTACCTTTGCGGGTGCTCGCTGGGCTGGTGATGGCGGCTGGCACGTTCCCTGGCGTTGGGTTGCGACAAATGGCCATTACCGGCCCGTTGTTTCCTGGGGATTAGAGTGGAAGAATTCAATGTGCATCTTCAAATGATCAAGAGTTCCAGTTCCAGTATATCCAAGACCATCAAAGAATATATTTCAACAGATGTAACTTAAAACACGTGAACTTCCTTAGCAACCTTGGCAGGGTGATGTGGAGGTGATGATTCATCTTGTGGGAGAATCTAGGATTCGGGATCACTGCTTATAAATAAGGTGCCATCCATTGTAGACAGGGATGGTGTCCAGAGCATTCAGGAAGTATTCAGACCCCTTCACTTTTTCCACACTTTGTTACATTACAGTCTTATTCTTAAATGGATTAAATTATTTTTTTATCATCAATCTACACACAATACCACATAATAAAAAAGTGAATACAGGTGTTTAGAAATGTTTGCAAAGTAATCAAAAATAAATAACTGAAATATCACATTTACATAAGTATTCAGACCCTTTACTCAGTACTTTGTTGAGGCACCTTTGGCAGTGATTACAGCCTCAAGTCTTCTTGGGTAAAATGCTACAAGCTTGGCACACCTGTATTTGGGTAACTTCTCCCATTCTTCTCTGCAGATCCTCTCAAGCTCTGTCAGGTTGGATGGGGAGCGTCGATGCACAGCTATTTTCAGGTCCCTCCAGAGGTGTTCGATTGGGTTCAAGTTCAGGCTCTGGCTGGGCCATTCCCAGACTTGTCACAAAGCCACTTCTGTGTTGTCTTAGCCGTGTGCTTAGAGTCGTTGTCCTGATGGAAGATGAACCTCCGTCTCAGTCGGAGGTCCAGAACGCTCTGGAGCAGGTTTTCATCGAAGATCTCTCTGTACTTTGCTCCATTCATCTTTCCCTCGATCCTGACTAGTCTCCCGATCCTGCCGTTCAAAAAAACATCTCCACAGCATGCTGCTTTACTGTAGATATGGTATTGGCCAGGTGATGAGCGTTGCCTGGTTTCCTCAAGACATGTCGCTTGGCATTCAGGCCAAAGAGTTCAATCTTGGTTTCCTCAGACCAGAGAATCTTGTTTCTCATACCTTATGGCAAACTTCAAGCAGGCTGTCATGTGCCTTTTACTGAGTGGCTTCCGTCTGGTCATTCTACCATAAAGGCCTGATTGGTGGAGTTCTGCAGATATAGTTGTCCTTCTGGAAGGTTCTCCCATCTCCACAGAGGAACTCTGGAGCTCTGTCAGAGTGACCATTGGGTTCTTGGTCACCTCCCTGACCAAGGTCCTTCTCCCCCGATTGCTCAGTTTGGCCGGGCGGCCAGCTCTATGAAGAGTCCTGGTGGTTTCAAAGTTCTTCCATTAAAGAAAGATGGAGGCCACTGTACTCTGCAGGACCTGCAATGCTGCAGAAATTGTTTTATACCCTTCCCCAGATCTGTGTCTCGACACAATCCTGTCTCGGAGGTTTACGGACATTTCCTTCATCTTCATGGCTTGGTTTTTGCTCTGACATGCACTGTCAACTGTGTGACCTTATATAGACAGGTGTATGCCTTTCCAAATCATGTCCAATCAATTTAATTTACCGCTGGTGGACTCCAATCAAGTTGTAGAAACATCTCAAGGTTAATCAATGGAAACAGGATGAACCTAAGCTCAATTTTGAGTGTCATAGCAAAGGGTCTGAATACTTATGTAAATATGATATTTCTGTTATTTCTTTTGAACTTTACAAAATTTTCTAAACACCTTTTTTCTCTTCTTCATTCTGGGGTATTGTGTGTAGATTGATGACAAAAAAAAAAGAATTGAATCCATTTAAAAAAAGGCTGTAACGTAACAAAATGTGGAAAATGTGAAAGTGTCTAAATACTTTCTGAAGCACTGTAGTTCATATTTCTCTTAGTGTGTTGAGAGACTGGAACTCTCTTCTACAAAGGGCAGTGAGTGGGAAATAGAAGCTTTGAATATTTTTAAGGCAGAAGTGTAAGTAAAGGGAGTGAAAGGTTACTGAAAGTTGATGAGAATTTGGAGTTGAGTTTGAAATCAGACCATGACTGGCCTTCCGGTGTTATTAATGGTGTTAATATCCGTGGTCTAATTAAATAGTAAAATAACTACATGCATCTCTAATTCATGTGTTTATATCTTACAGTAGAGTGTTTGAGATGTATAGACTCGAAAGGTCAGGAACTTTTGTTCTCTCAACCATTCAAGACTCTGTGAGGTTCCTTTCCACACCTCAAGGTGCAAGGTGGATATTTATAAAAGGTGTCAAGCACACTTTCCAAAAGCTTGAAGGTTTTCAGCTGTTAATGAGCCCATTAAAGCTCTTTAAAGGCATTTATGACAACCAAAAAGCAAATGAGAACAATTTAAAATGACAGATGAAACTAAGCAGTTCAAACTACACCAGCTAAAATAAAATAAACAATTTGAATTAAAAAGGTCAAAATAATTGAATTGAAGAGGTTAACATAAACATATCAACATTAAAAGCTGCCGAGATCAATGTGTAAAATGAACGGCTTAAAGTAGTTATAACAATCGACTTAACAATTGATTAATCTGTGTTAACTTGCAGGTAAACACTAAATGCATCTAATATGACAGCATGAATCCAGCTGTCCCCATTAATAACCGTACCTTCATAGTTTACCATAATTATTGCTTGTATGACTATGGAAACACAGGGAAACGAATCAGTTGCTATAGGGAGAGAGGGAGGGAGGGACATTTGAAACCAAGGCACCAACTAGATCAGCCTCCCCTGGATAGGTGGCAGAGACTAGTGGTGCCTATAACTCCGGCACTGTGCAATGGGACAGAGATGCTGCCTGGCCCACTGAGTTACTTCAGCATGTTGTGTCTATTTTAGCTACATAATGAGGCCTTGGTGGTGGGCAGGAGGAGCACGTTATAACCCAGACCTGTACTCCACCTTTCTAACAACTGCAGGCTTCTTGCTGAGGAACAGATTCACTGACAACCAGCAATTGTACAGTAGCATATGAAGTTAAGAAGAAAGTTGGCCAAGTTGTAACCCTAGCTTTATACCCAGCCTCACTCTTCCAATTACGTCCATAAAGAATTGGTTAGGTGTTCCGTTTCAGACCATTGATAACACAATATTCAAGATAATGTGGTGAAGATTTGGCTGAGTTGACTGTAATGCCTGCAATTGGCAAGAGATACAACATGGAAACAGGCCCCTCGGTCCACCGAATCCACGCTTTGATCACCTGTTCACACTAGTTCTATGCTATCCCATTTTCTCATCCACTCCCTACACACTAGGGGCAATTTACAAGAAGCCAATTAATCCATAGACCCGCACGTTTTTGGGACGTGGGAGGAAACCGGAGCACCCGGAGGGAATGCACGCGGTCACAGGGAGAACGTGCAAACTCCACATAGACAGCACCCGAGGTCAGGATGGAACCGGGGTCTCCAGTGCTGCGAGGCAGCAGCTCTACCATCTGTGCCGCCCCTAATGTTGAGAAGCCTGAGTAGGCCGACAATTCCCATTGGGAACAATGGAGCTGTATTTGAACAGACCAATGATTGCACTTTGAACTCTCTCTGCTTTGCCGAGCTTAATAACGTTCCGTGCTAAGTATTTTGCGTCCTTTGTTTTCTCGGCACTCTTTCAGCTGACAAACATACTGAAGCCAAGCGTTGGATTACTCCGTGAAGTCATGTGCACAGTGCCACAACAAGGAAGCGGTCTGCAGAATTCCAAGTGGCAGTTTCTGTAAGAAAAGCGAGTCAGTTGCTAGGCATCCGATGGAATGAACTACTTTGGAGTCTCTGAACATTTTTGCCAGCTGCTTAGAACTCGTCATGGATCAGCCTTTGGGAATTGTAAGCTTGTTCCCTGATTTTAAAATGTGACCTAATTTCCAACTCTGCACCATCATATTACAGCCTAATGGTGTCTAATAAAGTGCGAGCCCTTGGCCGACAGTGATAATGGGTTCAAATCTCGCCTTGGCATTTTGAGCAATTTGTTTATTAAAAATAAGTCAATTGAGAACAAGACACAAAATAAGTCGAGGGACCCTGGCTGAGGAATCCGATTATTGTTTTTTAAAAAAGTATTTTCGTAAAGACAACATTGTTCTTACCCATTTGGCTCCGACACATGAAAGATGCAGATAACGGATTATCGGAGGGATTTACTGCACTAGAAATATTATGTTAAGCAATGGAAGTAACTCAAGCAACTATGTCCGGTGGGAATCCTAGTAACTCGGTATGGCACCGGGAAGAAAGCAGCACATTCAGAGGATGGTGGGCTTAAGGAACGAGCTGTCGGAGGAGGTTTTTGATGCAGGTACAATGCCAACATTTCAAAGGCGCTTGGATAGGTATGTGGATAGGAAATGTTTAGATGGGCCAAATGCAGGCCAATGGGACTGGCCTAGGGGTATCTTGGTTGGCATGGATGATTTGGGCTTAAAGGCCTGTTTCCATGCTGTATGACTAAGTGCTGTGACTAATAGACACTTCCAGGCTGTGTGATTTGCATGCTCACCTTTGTTGCAGTTTTTATCCCAGAATTCCACGTTTGGCCGCAGATAGGGCGGCATTTTCTGCGACGCCTTTACTACATCGTGACCATAGCCACTGATGTTGTTTCTGTTGATGTTGTTCTTCAGCAAAGGCAGAGGGCTGTGGTCTGGAGTCATCTGGACACTGCAGTTGGATACGGTGGACCTCTGTGTGAGCGGAGTGCTGAACGTCTTCAGATCTTTGCCACTAACATCAGAGTTAGCCGTCCCACTCAGGAAGTTGTCAGGCATCAGTCCGGGCCGATGGACTCTCAGCACTGGAGTCTTCTCAAATGTCGAGCCTGCAAATGAAAGAGGCAGATTCAGAAGGACAGCCTAAAGTGCATCAATTGACTGACTACCATGACAAGGGCTCATTACAATGATTCCATGATACTTTACAAGTGATAGGAGCAGAATTAGACCATTTGGCCCATCAAGTCTACTCCGCCATTCAATTATGCGTTTATTGTCACATGTATCTAGGTACAGTGAAATTCTTCGTAGTGGATGCGCTGGCGTACCACTGCCCAAGAGCGGAACTTGCTATCAAAACATGGAGGGGACGGGGGACACAATTTTTTGCCGGCCACGCGCGCACGCGCACACTCACACGCGCGCGAGGCTTTGGAGACTCAATCCAGCGCTAAATGCAGCTCAACACTGCCTGTCTCACCGGGTTAACCACAGCCCTGCCTGGACTGAGGGGACACCAGCACTGCTTCTCCGCGCTGGCCATATTTCCCGCAAGTCCAGGAAGGCTGTCGGCTCACCTGGCGGGACAAGCAGAGTTAGTTGGGTTTAGCGCTGTTTCTCTGTGCTGGCCCGCATGACTGCCGACCAAAGATCCTAGATCCTATAGCGGAGGATCTTTGCTGCCGATCTCTCTGGCCACCTGCCGGGGTGGGGGACTCGGGAGGGGGCAGGACAGCGCCGGAGACCCGGCCGGGATCATCCTGGCTGCGGATGAAGCGTAGGTCTGTGCCACATCTCCCTCCTCCAATCCAAAGATCTTATAGCGGAGCTCCGCTATAAGATCTTTGCTCCAATTCACCGCACTCTATCCTCAATCCACCCCCCCCCCCCCCCCCCCCCACTCCTCCCTCCTCCAATCATCGCGCTGAATCATGTCCCGCCCCCATTGCCTGCCGACCGACGTCTCTCTCCTCCAATCGGCGCCCTCGATCACCGGGTTTTAAATCTGGATTACAAAAACCTATTTCTTACCTATTTCTCTGTACGTCTGGTTCTCCCAGCTGTGCATCCAGAGAGGACGGCGACTCCCCACACTGAGGGTCTTGGAGCAGCTGTTTGACTTCCAAGAGTTGGACAGCCAAGGCGAATCTGTCAGGTTCATCCTGGGTTAAATCAAGAAAAGGTTGTCAGATAACTGTTTAATGAGCAGCAAATGCAAACCATCACTCATCCTGGCACAGCTTACCTGTGTTTGATTATAATGTCGTCATTAGCCCACTTGTACATGCCTGCGAGGCACAAATAACATGAATTAGTAAAACGGAAATAATCCTTCCCCACATGGAAATTCAACAGTCGTCTAGTCAAGGAGTGCGACACAAAATGCTGGAACAGCTCAATGGTTCATGCAGCATCCTCGAAGAGAAGGAATGGGTGACGTTTCGGGTCGAGGACCAGAATGTTATTCCTTGAGTCTGAAGAAAGGTCTCGACCCGAAACACCACCTATTCCTTTTCTCCAGAGATGCTGCCTGTCCCGCTGAGTTACTCCAGCATTTTGTGTCTATCTTCAGTGTAAACCAGCATCTGCAGTTCCTTCTGACACAAGAGTTGTGCCCTGTTGTGGGTGGAGAGGATGATTCTACTAGTGGGAGAGTCTAGGACCAGAGAGCACAGCCTCAGAATAAAATAATGTACTGTACCTTTAGAAAGGAGATGTGGGGGGAATTTCTTTAGTCAGACGGTGGTGAATCTGTGGAATTCATTGCCACAGATGGCTGTGGAGGCCAAGTCATTGGGTATTTTTAAGGCAGGAGAATGGAGTTGAGAGCCAAAATTGAATGGTGGAGTAGACTCAATGGGCCAAATGGCCTAATTCTGCCTCTACGACTTATGAACGAGTGCTTTCCTCTGTTTCTATTTGGAACAATAGAATCATTACAAGCACTCCATCCAATGGCAAGTTTTGCAAAAAACAAATCCAATTGCTCACATTTTTCTGGCTCTATTCTTGTTATGTGGCTATATCCGGTCAAAATTGATGCCAACCATAATTTGGATAAAACGTTACATTCCATATTCTGGGTACACACATCTTTATCACCAGGAATGGAATCACACTGAGATGTTTTGTTATCTGAGGTTCTCAGCCGCTAAAGCTCAGTACCAGAAGCAGGAAGTTTGACATTTTATTGTATTTGCAATTTTAAGTTTATTGGCCAGTTATCACACCGATGATTCACCGATACTTTAGTCACGTGTATCTAGGTACAGTGAAATGCTTTGTTTTGTGTACAACCTGGTAAAATCACATAGCAGACCTCAGCAAGGCAGTACACAGATATTGCCACATTCTGGCACCCACAAAGTTACAATGGTTCATCAAACATTCCTATCTACTGCCTGCCGCCAAATGCATTCAAAAATGCCTGTGAAATATGCTGGGTATCACTGAAAACCATCACTGCATCTCACCAGAGTGGCGTTAAACACACATTCTTGTCTCAGGACAATACAGTTATTATTCAGGAACTTGATTGTGGATGATCAACCATGATCACAGTGAATGGCAGTGCTGGCTCGAAGGGCCAAATGGCCTACTCCTGCACCTATTATTAATTGTCTATTGTGTATTGGGACTGTTTCCTTCTATGCCTTGCAAGTAATACTGTGACGATGAACTCCTTGAACGACGGAGGCCCTGCAGCAGACCCCCCCTCCCCCCCCCAATTTTTTTGTTGCCACAAATAGATTCTCAAACTGACCTATGCCCAACTAATATCGTGCAGTACACAGTGACAATAATGGCCCTTCGGCCCATCCCTGGTTTGATCCTACTAACCATTTTGCCAATCATTACGCTCTCCATCCTTTAGGGATTCAAGAACTCAGTTTTGGGACCGTTTCCCTTGTATGCCTTGCAAGTAATACTGTGACGATGAACTCCTTGAACGACGGAGGCCCTGCAGCAGACTGGGACTTACCTAGATCGGGAGCTGCTCCAGTACTCCGAGCGCTTGGACTTAGGATTTTTTTGTAAATGCCGCCAAATTATGGCGATTCGTGCATGTGTGACCTATGCAAAAATAATTTCACCGTGCAGTACACACGTGACAATAAAGAACCGTTGGACATTTGAAGTATGATGCATCCCTGGTTTGATCACTGACATAGGTCCAGTTTCAAAACAATTATGAAAAATCATGCGCTCTCCAAAATCTTTAGGGATTCAAGAACACAGTTTTGACCCCTCATGTTTCCATTGTATGGACTCCCCAATCATTTCTTGCGTCCCTTTCATCTTGGAGAATAAGCACTCATGCTTGGTACTTGCATTATTTGGTTAGGCAGGGGTCATTATTTTAAGAGGAATTGGCTGTGTCGAACACATTATCAGAACTGATATAAAGAGCATCCCAAGGGCTCCCACATAGATCGGGTCTACAGTCTGTAAGTAACACGCATGCTCCACCTAGTGGTTAGTCACGGTGAAACGTTTGCTTAATGTCGGGAATTGAGAGCTAGTTGGGGAAGTGGACTATGAGACGTTGATGTGCAGGAGTGGAGAAACAGGAGTGACAAAGGAAGCAGCAATAACAAGAAGGGGCGACAGAAGTAAAGGGAGGACAATATTCTGAGATGGGGCGGAGATAGACAATTATGGAAGGATAAAGACGGATGGAATATAAAGGAGGAAAGCGGAGAAGCAGAGAGAGAGAGAGAGATGGAGAGAAAAGTGAAGGTGAAGAGTAAAGAGCAAAGAAGAAAAAGAAGAAAGATAAAGAGATGAAGGGAACATAATTTTGTTTTCATTTGTTTGGAAACTCTTCATCAGCACCACAATAGAGAGGTTAACTTAAAAGATGCACGATCAGTAAGGTTTTAAATGTTTCCCTCATGAAGGCTGATCCAGAGGATTAAGATGTGTGGGGTTCACAATGACTTGGTTGTATGGATTCAGAACTGGCTTATTCGTAGAAGACAGAGGGTTGTGGTGGAAGGAAGCTACCCTGGCTGGAGGTCTATGACCAGTGGAGTTCCGCAGGGATCTCTGCTGTATATGATGTATATAAATGACCGGGAATGCAGTAAATGTAAATGCAGATGGGTTGGTGAGTAAGTTTGCAGACAACACCAAAACTGTTGGAGTTGCAGACAGTGAGGAAGCTTGTTAGAAGATACAGCAGGATGCAGATGGGTTAGCTGCAGAAATGGGTGAAGAAATGGCAGATGGAGTTTCACCCAAGCAAGTGTGATGTGTTACACTTTGCCCTTAACAGCATTGAGTATCCAAGAGTATTTGGAGTCCAAGTTGATAGCTCACTGAAGGTGGCACTGCAAGCAGAGAGGGTGTAAGTTTTATTGCCAGGGGCAGGGTACAAGAGTCAGGAAGTCATGATGCAGCATCATAATACTTAGGTTCGGCCACATTTGGAGTCAAGTGAAGTTCTGGTGGCCCCATTACAGGAAAGATGTGGATGTTTTGGAGAGGGTGCAGAGGGGCCTGACTGGATTAGAGTGTTCCAGCCACATGAAGAGGTTGCATAGACTTGGATTGTATTCTCTGGAAAGTCGGATGTTGAGTGGACTTGATAAAGCATATGTAACGATGAGAGGCATAGATAGGGTAGACAGTCAAAACCTTTTTCCCGCATGGTGGAAATGTCCAATAGTAGAGGGCATAGCTATAAGGTGAGAGGGGGAGAAAGTCTAATGGAGATGTACAGGCAAGTTTTTTTACACAAAGAGTAGTGGGGGCCTAGAGCACAATGCCAGGTAGGTGGTGAAGGCAGATATCATAGTGGTTTTTAAGAGGCTTTTAGATATGCACATGGAAGTGTGGGGAATAGAGGGATATAGATTATGTACAGGCAGGATTAGATCAGTTTAACTTGGCATCATGTCCGGCACAAACATTGTGCCCGTGTTGTTCTAAATGAAAATCTGAGCCTCTTCAAAAGAAGACACAAGGATGTGGAGCAACTCACCAGGTCGGGCAGCATCTCTGGAGAACATGGACTGGTGATGTTTTGGGCCGGGACCTTTAGTCAGACTGATTGTCAGGGGGTAAGAAAGCTTGAAGAGAGGAGGGGGCAGAACAAAGCCAGGCATGTAATAGGTTTATACAGGTGAGGAGAGCTTTTGATGGGCAGATGATTGGACAAAGGCAAGAGATGAAAAGACAGAAGGCGTGAGATAAAAGGATTGAAGTTGCGAGTTGTGAAGCTAGAGGATGGACCCTCTTCACGGTTGGGTTCCATCAACCTAGTTGTCCTCAGCTCTAATTAACCCTTCGCCAAGTCACCAGTTTTAAGGTGTGCAGTGACGCTGGTGATAAATTGCCATCAAGTTTCTCTCACCTTTGCTCAGCTTGTGTTTCTTCTGAAGGTGGCCCTGTTTTGCCCGGCGACAGTACAAACACACACTGAGCACCACCAGGATGACCCAGATCACGCTCCCAGCACTTGCAATGAACACCGGCTGCCTGACAAACTCCAGCACCAGTCCAAAGGTCGATGACTCTGATGACGTCTCCTGTCCCAAAGGGTCTAGGATTGAAAGAAAACAAGGTAAAGATTCACAAGAATACTGCCGGGATTAGACGGTATTATCTGCAAGGAGTGGTTGGATAAACTTGGGTTGTTTTCTCTGGAACTTCATAGGTTGCGGGGAGACCTTATAGAAGTCTGCACATTTTGAGAGGCATAGTATATAGGGTACACACACACACACACACACACACACACACACACACACACACACACACACACACACACACACACACACACACACACACACACACACCACACACACACACACACACATGCAGACACACACACACACACACACACACCACACACACACTCACACACACACACACACACACACACACACACAACACACACACGCACACACACACACACACACACACACACACAGACACGAACAGTGACACACACATGCAGACACTGACACACACATACACTCACAGACACACACACACCCCACACACACAGACACACACGCAGACACACACACAGACACACACACAAACAGACAAAGACACACACGCAGTCACTGACACTCACATACACACAGATGCACACACACACATACGCACAGATACACACAGACACACATATAGATGCACACACACATACACACAGATACACACAGACACACACACAGATGCAAACACACAGATGCACACACAGACACACATACATACACACACACACACACACACACACACACATGATTGGTGCTTGGAACACGCTGCCAGTGGTGCTAGTGGAAGCTGATATGACAGTGACATTTAAGAGGCTTTTAGATAGACACACAGATAATGGAGCTATATGTATCCCATGCAGGCAGATGAGATTAGTTTTCCATATTCAGCAACATATTTAGCACAGTGTGGGCTGAAGTGCCCGTTTTTGTGCTGTTCTGTGTTGTATGTTCTAAATCGCTAGTGTCAAACTGTGGGTAATTAGATCTAGTGGAGACTGTCATTGTGTTTTACTGGCCTGGATAGAGTAGATGTGGAGCGGATGTTACCTCTTGTGGGAGAGTCTAGGACCAGAGGCCACAGCTTCACAATAAATGGATGTACCTTTAGAGGAAGGAATTTTGTTAATCAGAGGGTAGTGAATCTGTGGAATTCATTGGCACAGATGCTGTGGAGGCCAAGTCATTGGGTATTTTTAAAGCGGAGATTGACAGGTTCTTGATTAATACGGGTGGCAACGGTTATGGGGGGGAAGGCAGGAGAATGAGGTCGAGAGGGAAAAATAGATCAACTGTGATTGAATGGCTGAGTAGACTAGATGGGCTGAATGGCCTAATTCTGCTCCTTTAAACTTACAAATAGCCTAATTCTACTCCTCTGACACGAACTTAGAAGCTGCAATGATTTTACTGCTCTGGTTCGGTAAAATTCTCCCACCTTTGGGATTATTCAGTCTTGTTTGTTTCACTTTGAACAGGGCCACAGATGTAAAATGGGATTGTGTTTACTGGCAGCCCATCCTGGGAGAGTGATGGAGATGAATGAGGGAGGTGAGCATGTAATGTACGCAATTCCTGTTCCCCCATCTCCAATCGAGTATCCAACATGATGTGAAATAACTCTGTCTCAACCCTGCGATGAATGATAAATGATTGTTTTCTGCTCGGCTCATTATAAACCCGCAGAACAGCGCAGGGAGAATCAACAATGGATAAATGAATAGATTTTTCATTATTTAAACAAAATGAGATTGCTGCATTTCATAATCACATAAAATAACCTTTTCGTGACTTGTGCAGGCTTCAATCCACCGCTTGTGAGATTAAGAATTACGCAGGCAGCTTCAAACATGTATATCACACAGGCAGCATTTAATATCCCATGCGGGGAGTTGAACAGTTCAGACAAAAGGCCGCATTTTGCTCAGCACATCACTTGAAAACATAGAGGCGTTTCCGCCAAAATGAACTATTAATCTTCTACCAGAACATTATGTTGACAGTCGTAACTGAGCAATCAATCCTTCTTTTGCTGCAACTTGCCGCAGGAGATGAGTGCAAGGGGAGGGGACGAGAGACCTGGTATCAGATGGCGGGATGAGTGGAATGATGAGGTTGCTACTGGTGAGGATGGAGAAGGGAGAGGGAATGGTGTTGGGTCAGCAGAGGGTACTCCAGACTGAGGTACAGGGCTTCTGTTCAAAGGGATGGGAACTCCAAGTCAAGGGAGAAGAAGGCTGCCAGATTCTGACCCAGACACACCATCACAGCCATGTGGGTTACACAGAAAAGCTGGAGAAACTCAGCGGGTGCAGCAGCATCTATGGAGCCTGAAATAGGCAACTTCGGCCCGAAACGTTGCCTTCCTTCGCTCCATGCTGCTGCACCCGCTGAGTTTCTCCAGCTTTTCTGTGTAACCTTCGATTCCCCAGCATCTGCATTCCCTCTTTATCACAGCCTGCACTCAGTACTTGCCTGCACCAGCCATCTTGTGATACGTGGCTTCCAGCTCCATTCGAAATACACCCATTTCAGGCCCGACCAGGATTTCAGGCACCTGCACTCAATCCACCGCTTCTTGCGACAGTTCTCCTTGTGTGTCCTGCATTCTACACGGTCCTCCATGCACCGGAACCAGCAGTCCCTCGCTCTGCCTCTCCAGCAGCTCCGGGCCTCACTCACCCAGACCTACAATGGACCTCAACCTCACTTTGTTCTCAAAAATGTCACCTGTCCATGTTCTCCAAGACTTAAGGGCCTATCAAACTTTCACAACCTAATTATCGGGAAGAACAGAGATAACCTTGCAGTGTTACCTTTAATTCTGTAGCTGTTTCTCAGAAGCAAAGTATAGACAATTTGAACAACCACTTGATTTGGGGCACCAAACTTCAGACACTCAGACAAGCGTCAAAGTCCTGGGTTCGATCCTGACTACGGGTGCTGTCTGTATGAAGTTTGTACGATCTCCCCGTGACTGCGTGGGTTTTCCCCAGTTGCTCTGGTTTCCTCCCACACTCCAAAGACGTACAGGTTTGTAGGTTAATTGGTTTCGGTAAAGATTGTAAATTGTCCCTTGTGTGTCGGATAGAGCTAGTGTAAGGGGATCGTTGATCATTACGGACCCAATGGGCTGAAAGGCCTGCTCCAAACTATAAACTAATCTAGTCGCAAAGGTGGAGCACAGCCCAGAGATTATTCAAAAGTCTTCAAAGGCGGAAACATAAAACAGACAGCGACTACTGCCAAAACCCCAAATTTATAGTCCTTCAATTCAGAGTGTGTGGGGTTTATATGAGGTGTGCTGGGGTATATGTGGGGTCCACTACAGTTTACTTCAAGACAGTGGCTCCATTACTCCTTCATTAGCTTTGGGAGTGGGACATGGACACTTTCACAGAGGTATCAGAGACAGCATAAGCTACTCTGACTCATTAGTTTGGTACTTGCCTCAGATGTAGGAGAGAGCTAGGTACATGCATCACTGAACATTAACACATAGGTACAGCATGTAGACACTAGACAATAGCTGCAGGATTAGGCCATTCAGCCCTTCGAACCAGCACCGCAATGTAATTAGGAGGACAGATGGTGTGTGCAGAAGATGTGAGCACAAGAGCAAAGATGTTTGCAGCCCTGGGGAGACCACACCTGGAATATTGTGTACAAGGTCTCAACCCGAAGGAAGGATATTCTTGCAATGAGGAGAACACAATGCAGGTTCAACAAAGGGTGTTAGTCAGTTGAGAAATTAAGTAAATTGCTGAAATTTAGGAGAGGAGAATACCTTGCGATAATTTTAGTTTTAGTTTTAGAGATACAGCATAGAAACAGGCCCTTCAGCCGACTAAGTCAAACTCGTACATTAATTCTATAACTCGTTCTATGTTATGTATGTGCTTCCTACACACGGGGCAATTTACAGAAGCTAATTAACCTATAAACCCACACGTCTTTGGGACGCGGGTGAAACCGGAGCACCCGGAGGAAACCAACATTGTCACAGGGAGAACGTGCAAACTCCACGCAGACAGCATCCGTCGTCAGGATTGAATCCGGGTCTCTGGCGCTGTGAGGCAGCAATTCTACTGCTGCGCCACCATGCTGTCCATACATCACCTGTGCCGAGATACAAAATTCTAGAGGCTTGACAGACTGGTCGCAAGGACCGTGTTTAAGAATATTTACTGCAGAACCAGACATCGATGTCTCAACATGTGTGGTTGGCCATTCAGGCAGAGGTCATAGGGAGTCATGAATCTTTGGAATTCACAAGTTCACAAGTTCTAGGAGTAGAATTAGGCCATTTGGCCCATCAAGTCTACTTAGCCTTTCAATCGTGGCTGATCGCTGCCTCCTATCCTATTTTCCTGCCTCGCCCCCATAACCCTTGACACCCCTTCTAATCAAGAATTTGTTTTATCTGCCTTAAAAATATCCATTGACTTTGCCTCCATAGCTCTCAGTGGCAATGAGTTCTACACATTAACTACCCTCTGACTAAAGAAGTTCCTCCTCACCACCTTTCTAACAGAGCGCTCTTTAATTCTGAGGCTATGACCTCTGGTCCTAGACTCTCCCCAGCAGTGGAAACATAATTTCCACATCCACTTTATCTATGCCTTTCGTTATTCTGTACGTTTCAATGAGGTCTCCCCTTCAACCTTCTAAACTCCAGCGAGTAGAGGCGCAGTGTCATCAAATGCTCATCATATGCTAACCCACTCATTCACGGAATCATTCTTGTAAACCTCCTCTGGACCCTCTCTCCAGAGCCAGCACATCCTTCCTCAGATATGGGGCCCAAATTTGCTTACAGTACTCCAAATGCGGCCTGACCAGCCTATTCTGGGAATACAGCCAATTCTACCTCCAAGAAGTAGTGGAAGCTCTGTGGATGGATATATTCAAGACAGACATGGTAGTTTCTCTTTGATACCAAGGGAAGCAGTGAATATAGTACAAGAAAGTGGTGCCAAGGTAACAGGGTAGCCGTGTTCTTACTGACTGACAACACAGGTAAGAGGGATTGAATGGCCTCCTCCAACTTCTATTTCGTACATGATATATTATTTCAGGAGTGGCCCGATATAAATAGCCAGGACACCTACAGGCAGGTGACGACAACAGCCTACAACAGCCTTGCAATCCAAAAATGACCCATTTATTCCTAGTCTCTTCTTTCCAAGCTTCCATCTAGGTCAGTACATCACCCCCAACCCACATACTGTGATTTCTCTTCATTATCTTTTTTACACAAACTTAGAAGTCTACTAGATGTCCATGCACACCACATCCTCTGGGTCTCCTTTACATTCTGCTTGTTGCAACTTCAAAAACTCTTTACCGTTTTGTTTAATGCCATTTCCCTTTAATAAATCAACGTTGACTCCCCCTCCCATTTCGAATCCGACCTTTCTGTCCTGGGCCTCCTCCATGGCCAGAGTGAGGACCACCGCAAATTGGAGGAGCAGCACCTCATATTTCGCTTGGGCAGTTTGCACCCCAGCGGTTTGAACATTGACTTCTCCAATTTCAGGTAGTCCCAACTGTCTCCTCCCCTTCTCAGCTCTCCCTCAACCCTCTGGCTCCACCTCTTCCTTTCTTCCACCCCCTCCCCCCTCCCCCCCACCATCACATCAGTGTGAAGAAGGGTTTCGACCCGAAACGTTGCCTATTCCCTTCGCTCCATAGATGCTGCCTCACCCGCTGAGTTTCTCCAGCATTTCTGTCTACCTTTAACTCCGCAGAATCCTATTATTGTTTCCTCATGTCCTGTTACCACTTCCTTAATAAATAATACCAGGATTTTTCCTACTATTCATTTCAAACTAACTGATCCATGGTTCCTTTCTATCTCCAATAGTGGGGTTACCTTTGCAACGTTCCAACATTTGGGAAACATTCGAAGACCTATGGAGTTTGAAAAGGTGATAACCAGTGCAAATACCATCGTCATAGCCCAGGGAAAGTGATGCAAAATCCTCACAAAGGCCTTAATGTGTTTAACTATTGAATGACGAGCACCATTGATGTGTGGGATTGCCTGGGAGAATCGAGAGGTGGTGGAAATGCAGGGACTGAAGATTTTTGGTGGGTATAATCTTTCAAGGAATAATGTACTAATTAGAGCATTAACTAATTTTCAATTAAAGCAGAGGGCCTAATTATTTACAAATTAATTAACCAATAGAGGATAGATAACACTTAGAGAAATACTGGGAGGAATACCGAGTCCTACAGTGGAGAAGGAAGGACCTGCAGATGCTGGTTTAAACCTAAGATAGACACAAAATGCTGGAGTAACTCAGCGCGACGGGCAGCATCGCTGGAAAGAAGGAATGAGTGACGTTTCGGGTTGAGACCCTTCTTCAGATTGCCTGTCTGTCCTGCTGTCTGACACCGCCTGTCCCGCTGAGTTACTCCAGCATTTTGTGTCTATCCCTCAGTGTAGTGTCCATTTAGCATCAGCAGAGATATAGTCAGTAATGCAGTAAGTTGGGGAGTATGGTTAATGTGCTGATTTAACTGTAGAAACACAACTGGTTGGGAGTTTCTATGAGTCTACAAAACAGATAAAGATTCTGTCTCACATGGCTCCATAAGATATTGGAACAGAATCACACCATTCAGCCATTGAGTCTACTCCGCCATTCAATCATGGCTGATCGATTTTTTCCTCTCAACCCCATTCTCCTGCCTTCTCCCTGTAACCTGTCACACCCTTACTAATCGACGATCTATCAATCTCTGCTTTAGAAATACCCAACGTCTTGGCCTCCACGACCATTTGTAGCAATGAATCCACAGATGCACCTCCCTCTGGCTGAACAAATTCCTCCTCATCTCCATTCTGGAGATTGATCTGCACAAGTGACAGAACGAGAGAGGTTTGGGTGGGTTGGCAGAGAGAGAGACAGAGAGAGTGGGAAGCAAAGCTGGTGTCAATGAGCCACTGGCCTTTCCCTGTGTACTGACCTAGGTAGACATACTGAGGCTTGGTGTGCACTCCGATCCCCGCACCGTTGATGGCTGCGATCTGCACTCGGTACTCAATCCCAGAATTCATGGCAGGGATCTCCAGCTGGTGCGTGCTGCTGTTCACAGTCCAGTTTCTGTGGTACTGTGTGTCATTCCCCAAGCACCAAACCTAGCACCAAGGAAAGAAGAGAAAATATTTTGTATCAACTGTGCAAGAATGCAAGCAAATCATATCTTGGCATCATGTGTAGGAAGGTTTAGACCGAAGATAGACACATAATGCTGGAGTAACTCAGCGGGCCAGGCAGCATCCCTGGAGAAAAGTAACAGGTGACCTTTCGGGTCGAGACCCTTCTTCAGACTGAAGGCTCAGTCTCGATCCAAAACGTCACCTGTTCCTTTTCTCCAGAGATGCTGCCTGACCTGCTGAGTTACTCCAGCATTTGTCTATCTTGGCGCCAGGTTTGGGACAGACATTGTGTGGCAAGGAGCTTGTTCCTGTGCTGTACTGCTCCATGTTCTATGTTGTGAATAGCATTGTCCAGCCGGCCCACCATTCAACATGGTCAACCATACTGGCCTCAACTCCTCTTCTATGCCAGTTCCTCAGAAGCTTCACTCCCCCAATCTTTCACAACTTTATCTCCACTCTGTTAAAATATTTCCATTCATCCCTCCTTCTCGGAATTTGACGTGAGTGAGCCACATTCTTTACCTGCAAGGGTAATGTGGCTTCAAGTCTTGCAGCAAGTAGAGGCACTGCCCCACAGTTCAAGCTGTCGACGTTTAATCCTGGCCTCTGGTGCTCCAGGATGTGTAGAGTTTGCACTTTCTCCTCAATACTGCAAGATTTTGCTCCAGATGCCTTCGTTTACTTCCACATTTGGGTGGCACAGTGGTGCAGCGGTAGAACTGCTGCCTAAACAATGCCAGAGATTCAGGTTTGATCCTGACTACAGGTGCTGTCTGTACGGAGATTGGACGTTCTCCCTGTGGCCGCGTGGGTTTTCCCTGGGTGCCCTGGTTTCCTCCCACAATCCAAATACGTGCAAGTTTGTTGGTTAATTGGCTTTGTAAATTGTCCCTAGTGTGTCGGGTCACAGCACTGAAGAGTCAATGGGATGAAGGGCCTGTTTCCATGCTATATCTCTAAAGTACGGTAATCCCAATATCACACAGGTTGGTAGTTTAATTATACACCATAAATTCATTACTGTTTGCAGAGGAGATCGAGAACCCGGGAGGAATTGATGGGAATGTCGAGAGAATAAAATGGGTTAGGATTGGATTAATGTATCAGAGGGTGCTTGATGGTCAGTGCAGACTGAATGGGCTGAAGGGTCTCTTCAGAATCCTACATTTTCAGAATTCAGAATCAGTACAGTACAGGAACAGCCCTTCGGCCCGCCATGTCTGTGCCTAACACAACCCTAAACTAATCCATATCCCTCCATTCCCTGCATATCCATGAGTCCATCTAAAAGGCTATCAATTTTCATTGGGATTTCAGTTCATGCAGCCAACCATGAAATCTTTTCTTCAGAAATCTAACTCTGCAGTCTGCAATTGAACCGCTAAGGGCCTGTCCCACTTGGGCGCCATATGCGCGTCATTTACCCAACATAATTTAAGCGGTTGTGACACGCACGTGATGCGCGCATGGCGTGTATTACACGTGCATTATGCGCGCATGGTGATATAGGCAGTGACGTGCGGTCGCGGGCGCCGCCCCAGGATTTTGGGATTCACAAAATCTTTGCGCGCCACCTGCGTGACCCGTAAATGACGCCCATGTGGGACAGGCCCTTTATTAACAGCTTTCCGGGGCGATAGACGAGTCCCATTCCACTCTTACCCACTGTCATCGTACCTTGTAACCTTTAATGATGCCGTTGTGAGACTCGGGAGGAGGTGGCTTCCAGCTGACCACAATACTGTCATTCCTCCTCTCTGTGGTCGCAATGATAACACCATCAGGGGGAGCGTCGGGTACTGAACATGAGACACAAGAGAAGGGAGATTACTAGTCACTGTCAACTACTCACACCAAAGCTGCAACATTACAGATTTCACCAACCACTTCAATCCATAAAACATTGGAATGGTTTAAAGGAACTGTGAGGGGGAGGGGGACATTATAGGTTTTACAGAGTCTGTCTTTACTACCTCAATAGAATTTGTAATAGCTCTTTTTGTTTAAAGCAGAACTTCCTCACTACACCACTTTCCTCTCACAGGATACTACCTCCACCACCTTGGTTTAGTTCAGTTTTGTGAGAAAGCATGGAAATAGGCCCTTTGGCCCATCACGTCAATGCTGACCACCCTTCACCCATACATATTAGTTCTATGTTATCCTACTTTTGCATCTACTCCCTGCACACTAGGGACAAGTTGATAGGGGCTAATTAACCTACAAATCTGATTGACTGGGATGTGGGTACCCAGAGGAAACCCACGTGGTCACAGTGAGGACATGCAAACTCCGCACAGACAGCAGCCGAGGTCAGTATTGAACCCTTATCTCTGGCTCTGTGAGGCAGCAGCTCCAGGGCTCCACCACTGCTCATTCTAGATTCCAGACATACAGCATGAAGACGTCTTTCCTCAGATCACTCTCAATTCTCCAACCCTTTCTTTTATATCTGTGACTTCCAGTCCCTAATTGTTTTCCCAAAGGCTACAGTAATCCATTATCCATGCTGCCAGACGATAATAATATTCAACATTATTTCCCTACTTTCAAATTGCATGAGGAAAGATTGTCTCGGCTTAGGATTTAAACTTCACAACACAGAAGACTAATAGACATCTCTGAAGTGTAAAAAATAAGGAGGGGTTAAAACAAAATAAATGGAACTGGTTTGTTTCGTGCACCTGAGAGTTCAAAAACTGGGCGGCGTAAATTTATAATAATTAGTAGATGGATTAGAGAAGATATGACAATAGATATGTTCCTCAGGGGCTTGTTTCAGGGGGTGGCTAAATGGGTGTGGAGGCAGAGACTGTATGTGGATGCCAATACCTGCAGGATTCCAAATCAGAAAAAGTGCCACAGTGCTGGAGTAACTTAGCGGGTCAAGCAGCATCTCTGGAGCATGGGGATAGGCGACGTTTCAGTTTGGGACTATTCTTCAGACTGATGCAGTGTGGTGAAAGCAGGATCAGTCTGACCAGCTACGGCTACGGGTATGGAGTTTACACGTTCTCCCCGTGGCTGCGTGGGTTTTCTCTGGGTGCCCCGGTTTCCTCCCAAGCTCCAAAAATGCACAGGTTTGTAGGTTAATTTGGTAAAATTGTAAATTGTCCCCGGTGTGTGGGATAGTGCTAGTGAATGGGGTGATGACGCAGACACGGTGGGCCGAAGTGCCTGTTCCCGTGCTGTATCTCTCTAAAGTCTAAACCTGTTTTGTACCAGACATAGATACAGTGAGCTGCAGGGTCTCCCTCTGTGTTACAAGATTGACTGGCAATTAATTCTAAAAGGGTTGACGGTGGATATGCAATGGAAGGCATTTAAAGACTGCATGGATGAACTACAAAAATTGTTCATCCCAGTTTGGCAAAAGAATAAATCAGGGAAGGTAGTGCATCCATGGATAACAAGGGAAATCAGGGATAGTATCAAAGCAAAGGATGATGCGTACAAACTAGCCAAAAAAAGCAGCATACCGGAGGACTGGGAGAAATTCAGAGACCAGCAGAGGAGGACGAAGGGCTTAATTAGGAAAGGAAAAATGGATTATGAAAGAAAACTGGCAGGGAACATAAAAACTGACTGCAAAAGTTTTTATAGATATGTGAAAAGAAAGAGATTAGTTAAAACAAATGTAGGTCCCTTGCAGTCAGAAACAGGTGAGTTGATCATGGGGAACCAGGATATGGCGGACCAATTGAATAACTACTTTGGTTCCGTCTTCACTAAGGAAGACATAAATGATCTGCCGGAAATAGCAGGGGCCCGCGGGTCAAAGGAGGTAGAGGAATTGAGTGAAATCCAGGTTAGTCGGGAAGTGGTGTTGGGTAAATTGAATGGATTAAAGGCCGATAAATCCCCAGGGCCAGATAGGCTGCATCCCAGAGTACTTAAGGAAGTAGCTCCAGAAATAGTGGATGCATTAGTAATAATCTTTCAAAACTCTTTAGATTCTGGAGTAGTTCCAGAGGATTGGCGGGTAGCAAACGTAACCCCACTTTTTAAGAAGGGAGGGAGAGAGAAAACGGGGAATTACAGACCAGTTAGCCTAACATCGGTAGTGGGGAAACTGCTAGAGTCAGTTATTAAAGATGGGATAGCAGCACATTTGGAAAGTGGTGAAATCATTGGACAAAGTCAGCATGGATTTACGAAAGGTAAATCATGTCTGACGAATCTTATAGAATTTTTCGAGGATGTAACTAGTAGCGTGGATAGGGGAGAACCAGTGGATGTAGTGTATCTGTACTTCCAGAAGGCTTTCGACAAGGTCCCACATAAGAGATTAGTATACAAACTTAAAGCACATGGCATTGGGGATTCAGTATTGATGTGGATAGAGAACTGGCTGGCAAACAGGAAGCAAAAAGTAGGAGTAAACGGGTCCTTTTCACAATGGCAGGCAGTGACTAGTGGGGTACCGCAAGGCTCAGTACTGGGACCCCAGCTATTTACAATATATATTAATGATCTGGATGAGGGAATTGAAGGCAATATCTCCAAGTTTGCGGATGACACTAAGCTGGGGGGCAGTGTTAGGTGTGAGGGGGATGCTAGGAGACTGCAAGGTGACTTGGATAGGCTGGGTGAGTGGGCAAATGTTTGGCAGATGCAGTTTAATGTGGATAAATGTGAGGTTATCCATTTTGGTGGCAAAAACGGGAAAGCAGATTATTATCTAAACGGTGGCCGATTGGGAAAGGGGGAGATGCAGCGAGACCTGGGTGTCATGGTACACCAGTCATTGAAGGTAGGCATGCAGGTGCAGCAGGCAGTAAAGAAAGCAAATGGTATGTTGGCTTTCATAGCAAGAGGATTTGAGTATAGGAGCAGGGAGGTTCTACTGCAGTTGTACAGGGTCTTGGTGAGACCACACCAGGAGTATTGCGTGCAGTTTTGGTCTCCAAATCTGAGGAAGGACATTATTGCCATAGAGGGAGTGCAGAGAAGGTTCACCAGACTGATTCCTGGGATGTCAGGACTGTCTTATGAAGAAAGACTGGATAGACTTGGTTTATACTCTCTAGAATTTAGGAGATTGAGAGGGGATCTTATAGAAACTTACAAAATTCTTAAGGGGTTGGACAGGCTAGATGCAGGAAGATTGTTCCCGATGATGGGGAAGTCCAGGACAAGGGGTCACAGCTTAAAGATTAGGGGGAAATCCTTTAAAACCGAGATGAGGAGAACTTTTTTTCACACAGAGAGTGGTGAATCTCTGGAACTCTCTGCCACAGAGGGTAGTTGAGGCCAGTTCATTGGCTATATTTAAGAGGGAGTTAGATGTGACCCTTGTGGCCAAGGGGATCAGAGGGTATGGAGAGAAGGCAGGTACGGGATACTGAGTTGGATGATCAGCCATGATCATATTAAATGGCGGTGCAGGCTCGAAGGGCCGAATGGCCTACTCCTGCACCTAATTTCTATGTTCTATGTTTCTATGTTACACCTTCCTCGATTCTACGATCCCCCGGCCTATTGTGGTGTAACTAGTGGTTGTATACACCAGCATCCATCCATCTGCCGTCCTGCTCTCACCTTCCTCTGGAATCCTTCCTTGCTTTCTGTTACTGTCGGGACTACAGAACATCCCACTGTACGCCTGAACCTTGAACTCGTACATGAAGCCCCTCCTCAGCGTGGTCAGCTCTGCATTCTGTTCCTCTGGGTCGGCAACTTGATCCACCGTCCAGTCCGTGCTCAGCGGCACCAAAGAACGGAATAAAACATTAAATCCCTCAACGTTCCGCGGCTGTGAAAGAACCTGCAGAGGGCATAAATCAAGTGAGTTTTATGCACATAGTACAACTTACTTCCAGCCCCCTGTGGGCATTGGTTTTAATAACCTGCATGAAAGGAGAAGATCAAGTGGAATTACAGGGATTAGTCCAAATTAGTTATTCTCGCTCAGGGGAAGTAGTCAGTATCTCACAACTCCCAGATCCTGATCCTTGTCCTGTAATTCCAAGTCGTGATGCTTCTCACGTCGACAGCATCCGAGGTTACTTTTGAAATCGAATCTGTGAAATGGAATTGGGTGCCATACAGTGCCCGGTTTAAACAAGCATGGCTTGCAGCCTTAGGACTGAAGTACTTGCGAGCTGCTTGAGAAAATATGAGTCACAAACAATCCTGGGGGAAATGAAGGCGTTGTAGACGCTCCGTTTCCAATGTAATCAGGGTGGTAGCTGCTGGTGGGAAATAGAACATTACTTCACTGCTAACATTCGAGGGATCCAGCCACAGGTTGGGCTCATGCCCAGCGCACATACGGGATCTTCCCTCTTTCACTTGGAGGGTGGTGGGTATATGGAGCAGGCTGCCTGAAGAGACGGTTGAGGCAGGTACTACAACCACACTTGAATAGGTACATGGGTAGGAGATGTTTAGGGGGATATGGGCAAATAAGATTATCTTAGATGGGAGCACTTTGGTTGGCATGGGTGAGGCGAGAAGAGGGAGTGACCAGGGCGTGACTCGTCCTTGATCGTGCTGTTGGCCTTGCCGAGGCAGCATTAGGTATTTATGGAGTCAGTGGAAGGAAGGTTAGTTCATGAAAGCTCATGACATCACATGTTTCAGATACAGACACTTTCAGATACGGAGTCAGAGATTGCATTCATCATCCACAATAATCATCCTGAACATGTTAAGATCCAATCATGCCATATAAAAATGAAGAGCTGGATCTGGGAGACACCAATGAATGAGTGGATAACCCATTTTGCACCCTTTCCCACATTACTATTGACTCCGATGTAACGAAGGAACAGGAGAGGTGAGCGACCAACTCATTACGGCAAACATTACACTGTTGAACCAAGTTAATTTATTCTCCTGCGAGACAGGTAGAAGCTGATAAAGACTTGGAAAGTGAGGTTATTTTCATCACATTGTGATGCAATACTTTAATACTCCAGAGGTAGAACTTCAGAGTATATTAGTAAAGTAAATACTAAGAAAAAGCCAGCTAAAGCATTAAGCGTTAAGGCACGGTGGTGTAGTGGTAGAGTTACTGCCTTGCAGCACCAGAGACCCGGGTTCAATCCTGACTACGGGTGCTGTCTGTATGGAGTTTGTACGTTCTCCCCATGACCGTGTGTGGGTTTTCTCCGAGATCTTAGTTTTCCTCCCACACTCCAAAGACGTGCAGGTTTGTAGGTTAATTGGCTTGGTATAAGTGTAAATTGTCCCTAGTGTATGTAGGATAGTACTAGTGTATTAGATCGCTGATCAGTGCGGACCCGGAAGGGCCGAAGGGCCTGTTTCCAAGCTGTATCTCTAAACTAAACGTGTTGTTCACTCCATTGGTACTTTTACTCTTGAGGAAGCTATTTATCTTATGCTCTCCCAGGCAGTTGCCATTGCTGGGACAGCCAGTGAATGCTGCTCATCAACTAGATTACTGCTGAAACTAGATCAGGTGAATTGCAAACCCCTTTTCCAAAGGTGGACAGCCGTATCTGAACTGTCTGAATTTTGTAGTCGGCAGGGCAGTACTCTGCATATCGCCTACTTGGACAATTTTACATTTTTATCAAGCCAATTAACCTACAAACCTGTACGTCTTTGGAGAGAGGGAGGAAACGGAAGATCTCGGAGAAAACCCATGCAGATCACGGGGAGAACGTACAAACTCCATACAGACAGCACCCATAGTCGGGATCGAACCCGGGTCTCTGGTGCTGTATTTTGCTGTAAGGCAGTAACTCTACCGCTGTGCCACTGTGCTGCCCATTATCTGGGAGTGTAAAATGGCACCAAAATGACACCTCTTACATATAGATTCAGTGGGCTATTTTGTACTTTGTGTGCTAACAGGGGGATTAGCTGATGTGTGGTAAGTCTTGCTGATCTGTCTGCAAAGGAAAAGTATTTCACTGGGCCTTAGCACATGTGATAATTAAGAAACCGTTGAGCCATTTAGCTGATCAGATACATTTTACAATATTCCACTTGTGTCAATAATCACAGAATCTAGCTTTCTATTCGAGATTGTTTTTTGAAGTGATATAAAATTCTCCTGCAGCTTGGGTGGAATTCATGTCCCTGGATTACCTGGTCAGGATGCTTTGGTCATTCAGTTACACTGCTGTTCCTCCCTTGGCTCACTGCAGATATAATGGAGAACACCTTCCAAAACATACTTAGATTTCTAAACTATGCACGCAGCACAAGAGTATATGCATCGCATCACGCTGAATATGGTGAAGTGCATGACAATTGTGTCTAGAATCAAGTGGTAACGTCCTGAAATTAGGTAAGTAGATCAGAGGCACACCTTCCAATGGAGATGGACATGCGAAGATGATGGAAGAATGGTAATGTTGGCCAGGTGTACACGGACATCCAGCATCTGCCTTTGGGTGTCCTCTTGTTTCTCCCTCTGACCAGTGTCAAGAGCATCTGAAGGTAATAAAAACATGCCACAATGACAGCAGTCACGCACAATTATGTTTCATTTAATGCTGATCAACCGCACCAACCATCATCTGTTGTTTCTACTCTATTTGCCTCTTCAGCATGAGGGGTCATAAATATTGAACCTATGACAGTGCAAGACAGAAAAAGACCAGTTGGTTCACTAAAGGATTACACTGACTGAATGCATGGAAGGTGTTACTGATGGCTGGCAATGGATCAATGGACATAGAACATTGTAGCGAAAGAACAGGCTCTGTGGCACACACTATCTGTGCTGAGCATACCTCCCCTACCAGCATCTGATCCATATCCTTCCATTTCCTACATACAGTATGCATGTGCCAATCAAAATGCTGCTGTCATATCTGCTTCCACCACCACCCCTGGCAGCACCCCAGATACCCAGCACTCTCTATGTAAACAACTTGCCCCACACATCTTCCTCTCTCTGACCTTAAGGCCCTACCCGCCTACCCTTGACATTTCCTCCCTGACATGAAGGTTCTGACTACCTGTCCTATTGTCATTTTATATCATTTTATCAGCTCTCCCCTCAACCTGTTGGCCCCATTCCCATTAAGAGAAGTTAGGCAGTTTATCAATTGAGTCTAATTAATATAGTATGTGAATAAAAATAAGTATATCAGCAGAAATTGCTGCTGTCAATACACTACTTCACTGTTTTAACCAGTTAGAACATGGAGAGCCACTTATTCACATAATTCAGGCTAATATCCGCTTTACATCATACATTTCTTCCCCCCATTGCTTCTGACTGGGTGTGGTTCCAGTTGACTCCACCAGCTTACTCGTTGCCCAGGGTGAACCATAGCAAACTCACACATACCTCGTACTGTGAGCGAGGCAGAGGCAGCAGCTGAACCCACTGCATTCTCAGCCAGGCAGGTGTAGACACCGGAGTCACTAGCAGTTGTGTAATGAATCCTTATTGTGTGATCAGAGTTCACCTCGTACCTGTTGAACCAAAGCACCGGCTTGATCAGAAGGGGAAATCAATTTACACTCCTCTCCCAACACCCACCTTGCTACGAAATATACACCTCTGCTCCTTCCACCACCACTCAGTAACATAAATGCGAGATGGGTTTTTGACTGAATGCAACAACCAACAGTGAAGATCCAGCACGATACTGCCTTACTGGGAATGTGCTGCACTATCATGGTAAAGCATTGAGTCAAGCCCACTCGGGTAAATAGCAACCATTGCATGGGATGATGTGCAGCTCGCCCAGATGTTCCTGGTCACTTATCCCTCAGTAAGCTGACTACTGCACCTGCTACATCACGACAGTGACTGTGTTTCAGAGACACAAGAAACTGAAGATGCAAAATTAAACGGTCTGGAGGAACTTATGGAGGGAAGGGACGGACATCTTGGGTTGGGACTCTTATCTAGACTGGTGATGTTTCAGGTTAGGACCCTTCTTCAGACTGATGGCAACTGTGCTTCATGGTTTCTCAGCTCTTTGAGACATAGAGTCATAGAGAAATATAGCACAGAAGCTGCCCTCTGTTTAATAGATTCTGAAGAAGGGTCTCGATCCGAAACATCGCCCATTCCTTCTCTCCAGAGATGCTGCCAGTCCCACTGAGTTACTCCAGCTTTTGGTGTGTATCTCTCTTTAACAGAGTCTGCACTGAAAATCAAACACCTGTTTTTCCATTTATCCTATTCCTACCCATTTTGGTCGACAAAGGCAAGTTAGGCCAAAGGGTCTGTTTCCGAGCTGTATGGCAATACAACTCTCCAAGCCCCAACCTCTCAACCCCAGATTCCACCTCACCTACACACTAGGAGAAACTCACAGCAGCCAATTAAACTAACAACCCACACATCCTTGGGATGTGGAGAGAAACTGGAACACATGGATCAAACCCATGTGGTTTCAGAAAGAGTATGCAAACTCCACATAAATGGAGCCAGTGTTGGGTTCCCAATCCCTGGAGATGTGAAGAAGCAGCTCTTATAACCACATCTTTATTCCACGAGTAGTAGCTCTACTCAATAACCAAAAATCTGTAGCCTTCTTTTGCTTCTGGTATTTTATTTAATTCACATGTTTAATCGATAATGTTTTATTATTAATGTTTAATGTTTTATGCGTCATTCTGATTAATTGTCACTGTATGTCATGTTGTCACTTGCGGTCGGAGCACCACGGCTAATTCCTTGTATGTGAATACACTTAGCCAATAGATTTATTCATTCATTCATTCATCACCGCAATGTCCATGTTTCGAGAAGCTGTGTGCAAACTCTTCTTCACCCAGACAGTGAGACAAAACGATTCTCAAGACATATATATGTAAATGTTTATTTCCAGGAGCAGTATCTTTCTCCTGGGTGGATTATTCAGTAACTGCACTCACCTCCCATTGGGAAGCATTCCGTTTTCTTTCTTCCAAACCACTCGAGGCAATGGATCACCGCGAGCGTCGCAGGAAAACTGCACGCTGTCTCCAGCCATCACCGTGGCATCACTAGGCCTTTGAACAAAGGTTGGCTTTTCTGCAGGAAAGACGAGAGGGTTATCATCACAAGAAACACCAGTCGGCACTGTCAGCCAGACCTCCCGCCTTTCCCTGACCATGTATGAGTAAATGTGTAGAAAGGAACTGCATATGTTCATTTTTACCGAAGTTAGACACAAAATGCTGGAGTAACTGAGCGGGTCAGAAAAAGGAATGGGTGACATTTCGGCTTAGAACCCTTCTTCAGATTTCTCCACTCTGAAGAAGGGTTCCGACCCGAGACATCACCTATTCCCTTTCTCTAGAGATGTTGCCTGGCCCGCTGAGTTGCTCCAGCATTCTGGGTCGATCAATAAGTAAAAGTTGCTGACAGAGGGTAAGTTCAGATTCTAAAATTTGGGCTAAAGGAGGTAATGTCAAACCCATGCATCGGAGCAGATGCATTAGAGCATGTGCACATTTCCAAGAATAGAACCCAGGTTTGCTCTCTTGTATTTCAGTCTGTACCACAGTAAGGTTAATATAAAGCTGTAGGACTCAATGGAGTGGCGTAGTGGAAAGGTGCTGGGCCCATGGTCTGCTTGGTCAGCAACGCTTGGTCAGCAACCTTTAACTCTCTGAGTTAGCAAGCACTTGTATCGCCAGTAGTTCTGTCAGTTTGCCAAAGACAGCAGGTTTGGACTAAGATAAGAATGGAGCACGGTTGTTAACTATTACAGTCAGAAATAACTCATTTATTTGGTATGTTGGAATTAATTCACCTCTGTCAAAGACAAATCAAAGCTTTCCCGGATCATCAATCAGGCAAGCAAAATAACTGGCAAAACTCAATCAATTATCAGTACTCCACACCCAGGCAAAAGGAAAGCCAATCTCATTACACAGGATCCCACCCACCCCCTGCACAAGTCTTTCCAACTTCTGCCGATATAAAGTCCCCCTATCCAAGAAAAACATCCACAAAAACTCATTCATACCCATTGCCATAAACAGCTTAAATAAAAAATGATCAATGGACAAATTAACCCTGACGCATTGTCACTTTACACGTATCCACAACTTTAATCTTGTGTATTTTTACAGTTTTTAATCTTTATATTTGCTTTTAAGATCGATACACACTGTGTGTGCTTGCAGAAATCTTTGTTGTATGACTGCTTATCAGTACATTGTCCTGTCTGTATGTTGAGCCACGTCAAAGAAGATTTTCTGTTACGACAGACAATAAAGTTTTCTGAATCTGAATCTGAATCTGAATCTGAACAGGTGAATTTTTTTTCCCCAATGCTCCATTTTTGCAAATAATAATTTACTGGTCATTTCAAAAGCAAAAATAAATATTCAAATGCACTAGTCAATGTTTCTAACCCATGACACTACTGAGAGAAAAACAGAGGGTACACAGTATTTGGAAGCTAGGGAAGAGCATATAATTATGCTGCTAAAAGACATTTGGACATATGTCAGGATAGGAATGGTTTACAGAGTGCTATGGCCCAAAAACGCTGGCAAATGTGATTAGCCGAGTATACCAACTTGGTCGGCATGGACAAGGTAAGTCCTGTTTCTGTGTCGCATGGCTCTATATTCCAGACTCTAAGAGCAAGTTCTCCCTGTCTGCTATCCATCAACACCACCAGAGGAAGGAGTAATCGAATATTTCAACCTGCGCTAATCTTTACAACAACTCTTAAACCAACTGGTGAACAATGTGCCGAGTGTTACTCACCCAATACGGACATTCGGGCAGCTCTGCTCTCCCGCTGGCCCACCTTGTTTGTTGCAACACACATGTACACTCCCGAGTCACTCCTCAGTGTGGAGAAAATGGTGAGTTTACCGACAGTAACCTGTAAGCAAGACAAGAACGTGAAACCGAAAGAAACATCCAGATACAGCAAAGGGCCTTTCTGTGGTATTCTCTAGAGAACTACGGAAGAGGCTTCTACGCAGGATTGCAAATGAAAAACTTCACTCGCCTTTAAAAGAAAAGATATTAAAAATAAACTCACAATTTTTCCCTTAAAGTGAACGGCATATCCTGTTGTTGGGAAATTTGCACAGATCTTAGCAATGGATTTCTAAAATAAGGAAAAGATCTACACAGCTCTTCCGCTGATCAAAGTACAGTGTGTATCATTCGTATTCATAGTGATTCAATGGTAATTTATTGTTACATGTACCTAGGTACAGTGATTCATTTTTGCATGCAATTCAGTATAAATCTTACTATAGAGAAAGTATATCCAATATGTAGCAGTCAAGGGAGGGAACAAATGGAAGGTCTGGCAGAAATGTTTCCTCTCGGTGATTATAAGCAGCACCCTGGCGCAGCAGTAGAGTTGCTGCCCTTCAGCGTCAGAGACCCAGGTTCAATCCTAACTACGGGTGCTGTCTATACAGAGTTTGTATGTTCTCCCCATGACCGCGTGGGTTTTTTCCAGGAGCTCCGGTTTCCTGCCTCACTCCAAAGACATGCAGGTTTGTAGGTTAATTGGCTTTGGTAAGAATCGTAAATCGTCATTATCGTATAGGATAGTGCAACTGTACGGAGTGATCGCTGGGCGTCGCTGGCTCGGTGGGCCAAAGGGCCTGTTTCCGCGCTGTGACTCTAAAACTAATAGATGAATCTCTGTGTGGCTCTCTGACAGAATCTGACACAGGGCATGCCTGGAATATTGTGGTGATAAATGTATCATCCTTCTTCAGTAATGGGATCTCGATTGGAAGGCTTACCACTAGAAGCTGGGGACATTTCCCACTGGATGCCTGGATTCAGGGGTATTCGCTACAAGCAGTGGTTAGAGTGAGTAAGATTGTTTTCTCTAAAACAGTGCAGGTAGTGGGAGACCCGATAGAAAATTATGAGAGGCATAGATAAGGTAGACAGTCAGAACCTTTTTCCCCCAGGATGGAAAAAGGATCAAGAGTCAAGTGGAGGGAAAAGGGTCAAGATTCAAGTGTTTTATTGGCATATGTCCTACACAGGACATTGAAATGCTTACTTGCACTCAGCACAACAGTTTAAGATGAGAAGGACAAACTTTAAAGAAGGTGTACAGGACAAGTTTTTTTTTAATTTATTTTTTTACACAGAAGGTGGTGAGTGTTGCCATAATGGCAGTATATGTTGCCAGGGGTGGTGGTTGAAGCAGACACCTTTGGAGAGGCACATGGATATGCAGGGATTGGAGGGATATGGGTTACATGCATGTAGATAAGTAAGGGTCTTGGCATCATGTTCAGCACAGACATTGTGGACGAAGGGCCTGTTATTGTGCTGCATTGTTCTATATATTATATTATAATCCTGTAAACCACTGCACTAAAGAGTGGCCATCTAAAACAGATAAACAATGAGAAATTTACCAATGACTGTCAACAATGTATCTAGAAACATAGAAAATAGGTGCAAGTAGGCCATTCGGCCCTTCGAGCTAGCATCGCCATTCAATATGATCATGGCTGATCATCCAAAATAAGTATCCTGTCCCTGCTTTCTCCCCATATCCCTTGATTCTGTTAGCCCTAAGAGCTATATCGAACTCTCCCTTGAATAAAGCAAGAGACTACCTAAGATACAACCTGACCTTTGGTTGTCGATAACTGGTATCAATTTGCCTGAAATTATAGTGAAAAAGGACTATAGTGCTGGAGGACTGCTGTCAGGCAGCATCTGCAGAGGGAATAAACATCTATCCACTCCCTCCACAATTACTACCTATCCACTCAATTCCTCCTTTGTGCTTTGCTCAATTTTTTTTAATGGAAAGTTTACATTTGACATCAAGTTCAAGTTCAAGTGAGTTTATTGTCATGTGTCCCTGATAAGACAATGAAATTCTTGCTTTGCTTCAGCACACGGAACATAGTAGGCATTTACTACAAAACAGATCAGTGTGTCCATATACCATTATATCAGGTAAAGCAACTTATTCTCGTCCAAAGATGGACACAAAATGCTGGAGTAACTTAGCAGGTCTCGCAGCATCTCATGAGAAAAATAATTGGTGACATTTCTTCAGGGATGCCTTTATGGTTGCGATCCGAAACATCACCTATTACTTTTCTCCAGAGATGCTGCCTAACCCGCTGAGTTACTCCAGAGTTTTGTGTCTATCTTCAGTGTAAACCGGCATCTGCAGTTGCTTCCCGCACACTTCTTCTCATCCGAGTCCTTCCACAGTATGATGGGATGTTAACATTACTGCCCTCTGTGATTGGAACAGAGGAGGTAGGCAAGCAGTGGACTCACTCTGTAACGCTGGTCCTTGTCGTCCAGAGGTGCCCCGTCTTTCTTCCACGTGACGGTTGGCTCGGGGTGACCGCGGGGCGGGAGACATTCCATATCTGCCTGCTCGCCTAACGCCACCACCACGCTGCTGGGCTGCAGGCGGAACTCCTCCCGGAGCGCTGAAATGAAACAGGATCATCATCGCAACCGAACAAACGCCGGGGAGAGAGAGGCACCATGAACAAGGTTCACAAAATAAACAAGGAACATAAGAGACTGCCGATGGTGGAATCTTGTGCAAGAAACAAACTGCTGGTGGAACTCAGTGGTTCGGTCTGAAGATGGGTCCTGTCCCAAAACTTTCATCTCTCCATTTCCCATCACAGATGCTGCCTGACCGGCTGAGTTCCTCGAGCTCTTTGTATTTTGCTTGTAAACAAAAAAAAATCCTGCATTTTTGTCTACGTGAATTTAGCAATGACAGGAAGCTGGATTAGCTACTAAATTGAGACACAAAGAACTATAGATGCTGGATTCATGAGCAAAATACAAAGTGCTGGTGTAACTCAGTGGGTCAGGCAGCATGAGGAGAGAGACAGGGTAGGTGATGTTTTGGGTCAGCATATGACAACAAATGGCGAATTATAATTTTAAATAATTCTAGTGGTGATTTCACTTTGTTCTCTCCACTAAAACTTGAAGGAGGTGATTTTGGTAAAGAGTTCACAATGGTAGAATGAATACATGCACATACCTAAAGGTCCCAAACAGAAAGTCACGTATACATGTTCATCAGAGAAGCAAAACATCACCTATTCCTCATCTCCAGAGATGCTGTCTGACCCGCTGAGTTAACTTGAGCCTTTTGTGTCTCACTTTGTAAACCAGCATCTTGTTTCCTTGTTTCTACATCCTAACTGGTTTATGTTCTCCCCAAGCGCAACTTGCCTCATTAGTTTACCCATCCCAGAGGAGTAAACATCCTAATTTGATCCCAGAAATTTCTAAACTCTGGGATGGACGATTTGTCCCATGCAGAGAGACTGGGTTTACCATCTCTACAGCTCAGAAGAGAGAGAGAGAGAGAGAGAGAGATAATCCCATCCTTACATGCAAGATGAACCCTTCTCCTGGTTTGGGCATCTAGAACCAGGTACAAAGTCTCCAATTTGGGACAGAGATGAGAAGGAAGTTCTTCCCCCAGCAGGTATTGGATCTTTGCAATTCTTTACATGGAATGGTCATCGACGTGTGGTTGCTGAGTATAGGAGACATCAGGAGATTGATTGATTGAATGAAGCAGTATGGAAATAGATCCTTTGGCCCATGGAGTCCACACCGACGATCGATCACCTGTTGGCACTAGTTCTGTTATCAAATTTTCACATCCGATACACATTAGGGACAATTTACAGAAGACAATTAACCAACAACCTGGCACTTCTTTTAGACGTGGGGGGGAAGGTGGAGCACCCAGAGAAAACCCACGCATTCACGGGAAGAACATGCAAACTCCATCCAACTTCACCCAAAGTCAGGATCGAACTTGGGTCTCTGGCGTTGCACTGTGCCATCGTTGGGATAAGGACTTGAGACATGTAAGTGGCACTGAGATAACTGGCCAGCCATGATTTTATTGACTTCTACCTGCTTCTACTTATTATGTCCTTATGCCCTGATTAAATATGAAGTCCCAACTGATAACACAAGCACAAATCAAAGTTAATTTTAACTGCAGATAGTCCAAGGGTAAGCCTTAAACATGCCAGCGAACACTGACAGGAGGCAGCACTATGGCCATAGAACCTGCTCCAGAGCTCATCTTGAAATTTATCATGCCCCTGATGAACGCAAATTAGTTGCTCCATTTTTACATTACAACACTTCAGGACGGCACGGTGGCACAGCAGTAGAGTTGTTGCCTTACAGCACCAGACACCCTGTTCCCATTTCCTTCGCTCCATAGATGCTGCCTCACCCGCTGAGTTTCTCCAGCATTTTTGTCCACGCTCCAGAGACCCTGGTTGGATTGTGACTGCGGGCACTTGTCTGTACAGAGTTTGTTCTATCTCTTCGTGACCTTTGAGGGTTTTCACTGGGGTCTCCAACTTCCTCCCACTGGTCAAAAGACATACGGGTTTGTAAGCTAATTCGCTTGGTATAAATGTAAATTGTCCCTGGTGTATGTAGGATGGTGTGAATGAGCAGGGGATCGCAGGATGATGTCTGGGATCGGTGTGATTTCGGTGCCCGGAAGGCCAGTTTCAGTGCTGTATCTCTAAACTAAGCGAAGCACTTCACAATTCCTGTGAAGTTAAGCTTAAGAAACATTCTTTGGAAATAGACATTTCCCATTGTTCTACCCCAAAACCACTGCATCAGGTAAACTGCTCAAACTAATCTCATGATCATCGGTGGAATCTTTCTGGAGAGAGAGAATTTTTTTTGCCATCTTTAGCTTCCAAAGTACAATTAATTGCGGAGAATATTGCAAGTTCAAGATTGCATGCTGTCAAATAATTATACATTGTCTGTTGGATGAAACTAAACCCCTCATCAAACTCAGTTACCCCACCACTCCCCGTCAAAGCCACAAGGAGATTATCTCAATCTAATTAATCTCACCCTGGAATCTTTGCTGTGTGAAAATTGGCAGCTCCATTTGAGCATATTGAGATTAAATACGCTTCAAAAGTAAATTAACTAGCCATGAAACAAATTAGCACTTCCTGTTGATAGTGAAGTCCTTATTATCAATAAAAAAATCCATTCCACGCTCTTCACTTCTTAATTAGCTAACGTCGATAAGAATCCTAGTCACAACTTGCTTCTAACCTTGAAGGTTGTACCACTGCTGGCTATGGGCTCCACCCTTCATCACAACATTGTTGGCTGTCAAGCATCAATTGAAGTGGATCCACAATATTCTGCACTATAATTATCAACCTTGTTCTGCAGTCAATGTCGAGAAATGAAAAATGTAATTTATCTAACATTTTTAATCATTTCAAAGCTTGGGGTGGGAGATTGCAACCTTCACGTGGTCCACCCTGTTTCGACAAATGCAATCAACCCGGTCGGTGTGCGCAATCAAATAGAACAAGTTGTCCTACAACTTTAGGCTGCGCACGCCATACGCAAGAAGAAGAAGAAGATTTCAAAGCTTGAATTAAAATCCAGAATACACAATGGATTACAGTAGAAACTGAAACAAAGAATTTATAAAAAATCAATTTTAAATAGGAATTGTAATTCACGTACTTAAAACTCACTGCTGAGCACGAGGTAATTTGTGAAACAGGAACTATCAATCTTAAGGGCCTGTCCCACTTTCACGACCGAATTCACGACCTTTTTTACTCGTGGATATTTTTCATCATGTTGAAAAAACGCCCCGACCTACTTGATGCCACGACTACGACTAGCATCACGGCCTGCTACGACCTCCTACGACCTTGTGATGATCATGCTGCGAGTACGAGTCAAGGGCAAACTCGGCAAAGGTCGTGAATTAGTTCGTGAAAGTTGGACAGGCCCTTTAATCATCATTTAGTATCCTGGTTAGTGATTGCCCCCTTCCATGCCTGAGAAATGTCACAATTTGCTGCCTCGGTTTAGAGACAAGGCCTCTCCTTGTCCCACTATTCTTCTGGAAAATCCGGCTGACACAGTAAATGACTAACAAGTCCTTTGGGAAGCTGTAACGTTAACGAGGGCCTTGTCACCTTGTCAGATCCTCTATCACTGGCATATTGTTCATTAGAAGGTCTACTCATGTAGATCGGACGCTGTTTAATTGCAGCACAAATTAAGTGTGAATTATTTTTCGTAATGAGCTCTGTTGGCACCAGCACTCACTCACCGTGCACCTCGGGGAAAGAACGTGCAAGCACAGAGTGTTCTGAGAGGTTGAAAGGACAACATTGGTTGTGCAGTAAACTTTGAGTGTTAATCTAAATGAGAGCCACTGAACTCGTCGCTCTGTATATATCACCCCACTTTTCTACACTACTGCTCTTTGGTTTTAGTTTTTAGTTTTAGAGATACAGCACGGAAACAATCCCTTCGGCCCACCGAGTCTGCCCCGACGAGCCATCCCCATACATTAACACTATCATGCACAAATGAAGGAAAATTTACACATACATCAAGCCAATTAACCTACATGCCTGTACGTCTGTGGAGTGTGGGAGGAAACCAAAGATCGCAGAGAAAAATCCACGCAGTCACGGGAAGAACATACAAACTCCGTACAGACAGCACCCGTAGTCGGGATCGAACCTGGGTCTCAGGCACTGTAAGCGCTGTAAGGCAGCAACTCTACCGCTGTGCCATTGTATTCTTGGTAAATTACAAAAGGACACAGAGTGCTGGAGTTACTCAGTAGGTCAAATCTGGGAAACATGGACAGGTGACCTTTCCGGTCGAGAACCTTCTTCAGACTTTGATCTCATGGTAAATTGCTAGTTGTTAATAATTCTCAGGTTATCAAAAGAAATGAGCATTCCAAATCACCCAATTGAAATATTAAAATCTTAACCTTAATAATCCACACTTTTCTCCACACAACTTTTTCTTCTGTGTATGTTTAACTGATCTCTAAAATATAGAAATACAAGCAACTGCACATGCTGGAATCATGCTGGTAGATGAGGCATCTTCAAGGTAGTTGAGGCCAGTTCATTGGCTATATTTAAGTGGGAGTTAGATGTGGTCCTTGTGGCTAAAGGGATCAGGGGGTATGGAGAGAAGGCAGGTACAGGATACTGAGTTGGATGATCAGCCAAGTTCATATTGAATGGCGGTGCAGGCTCGAAGGGCCGAATGGCCTTCTCCTGCACATATTTTCTATGTTTCTATCTTGGTCGGAATGAGCAGGCTGGGCTGAAGGGCCTGTTACCATGCTGTACGGCTCAAAGCATTTCAGTTCAAATAAAAAATCAGATCAAATTACCACTACAATTTGCAATTATCCTTGTGGCTGCCAAATGATGTGGCTAGCTACGGGAGTAATGGTTGAAGTGGGATTTTGAGGATTGTGTACTAATATTTTGTGATAACTGCAAACTTCATTCATAAACAGAAACCTATTGAAAGTCCTTGTCGCCAAGATTAGATCGAGATACCATTAGAATCATTCCACTCTTACACACACACACACACACACACACACACACACACACACACACACACACACACACACACACACACACACACACACACACACACACACACACACACACACACACACAGTGGGGTCAGAGCCAGTGATGGACTGGGCAGTGTTCACAGTTTTCTTCACTCCTGGGCTTCAAGTTGCCGAACCAGGCCTTGATGCAACCAGTCATTATGCTCTCTACTGTACATCTGTAGACATTCAAGAGAATCCTCTCCGACATACCGAAACTTTGTAATCTCAGGAAGTAGAGGCGTTGATGTGCTTTCTTTATGATTGCATCATTGTGCTGGGTCCAGGAAAGATCTTTGGAAATATGCACTCCCTGGAATTTGACTTTTTTGACTCTCTCCACCATCGTCCCGCTGATATAAACAGGCTTGTGGGTCCTCATCCTTCCTCTTCCAAAGTCCACAATCAGTGCATTGGCCAGACTGATATTGAGAACCAGGTTGTTATCTTGGCACGATTTGGTCAATCGGTCGATTTCACTTCTATACTCTGACTCATCACCATCTGTTATTCGTCCAACAACGTTGGTGTCGTCGGTGAAGTTGAAGATGGAACTCGCACCGTGACCCAATCATTATGGATTATGCAAGTGATGTGTGAGTATTTTTACCTTTGAAGTAAAATTCTATTATTTTAGATTTCTCAGTCTATTGGTTTCAAGCTGAAGTCCAAAGTTATGATTGATAAGAGACAATATAATGATTTGTGGATCTGATTTAGAATGCCATAATACAGATAGATCTGGAGGAATAAAAATGAGACCTTGAATTCACTTTTCCACTCACAAGGGAATGCAAAACACACTTTTGCTTTCCTGGCAACTCTAAATCATCAAGATGAATGGCACTTGTAGCTGGTGAATGATATTTGATATCCTTCAAACTGATTACAATCGCAGTCTCTCTCGTGTGTGTTATCCTTTGAAGCAAGATGAATATAAACAGCCAGCAGAAGATGGTTATATAGACATAACATTGTCCATCTGATCAAATGAGGAAGAGACTGAAGACCCGTGACTGTCAGTCTGAATAAGGGTCTCGACCCGAAATGCCATCTATTCATTTTCCAGAGATGCTGTCTGACCTGCTGAGTTACTCCAGCATTTTATGTCTATTTTCAGTTTAAAGTAGCATCTGCAGTTCTTTCTTACACAAGAGATTGAAGAATAAAAATTAGGCAGGCCCCTGAGCCTGACATTAACCTGCCCTTTGCTGCACTTGGAAGAGAATGGAAAGGATTTGAGTATAAGAGCAGTGAGGTTCTACTGCAGTTGTACAGGGTCTTGGTGAGACCACACCTGTGGTATTGCTTACAGTTTTGGTCTCCTAATCTGAGGAAAGACATTCTTGCCATAGAGGGAGTACAGAGAAGGTTCACCAGACTGATTCCTGGGATGGCAGGACTTTCATATGAAGAAAGACTGGATAGACCCGGCTTGTACACGCTAGAATTCAGAAGATTGAGGGGGGATCTTATAGAAACTTACAAAATTCTTAAGGGGTTGGGACAGGCTAGATGCAGGAAGATTATTCCCGATGTTGGGGAAGTCCAGAACTAGGGGTCACAGTTTAAGGGTAAGAGGGAAGTCTTTTAGGACCGAGATTAGAAAATCATTTTTTACACAGAGAGTGGTGAATCTGTGGAATTCTCTGCCACAGAATGTGGTTGAGGCCAGTTCATTGACTATATTTAAGAGGGAGTTAGATGTGGCCCTTGTGGCTAAAGGGATCAGGGGGTGTGGAGAGAAGGCAGGGATAGGATACTGAGTTGGGTGATCAGCCATGATCATATTGAATGGCGGTGCAGGCTCGAAGGGCCGAATGGCCTACTCCTGCACCTATTTTCCATGTTTCTATGAAAGGGGTCAGCAATATAAAGTGACTTCACGATGTTTTAAATTGATGTTTAGTTTTCATTTTTGTTTTAGAGATACTGTGTGGAAACTGGCCCTTTGGCCCACCGACTGCACCCTAACCAGCAATCACCTCCTACTTGTTCCATTCTACACACTAGGGGCTATTTACAGAAGCCAATTAACCTACAAACCTGCACGTCTTTGGGAAGTGAGATGAAACCGGAGCACCCAGAGAAAACCTACCAGATTCAGATTCAGATTCAGATTCAGATTCAGAAAACGTTATTGTCTGTCGTAACAGAAAATCTTCTTTGACGTGGCTCAACATACAGACAGGACAATGTACTGATAAGCAGTCATACAGCACAGATTTCTGCGAGCACACACAGTGTGTATCGATCTTAAAAGCAAATATAAAGATTAAAAACTGTAAAAATAGACAAGATAAAAGTTGTGGATACGTGTAAAGTGACTATGCGTCAGGGTTAATTTGTCCATTGTTCATTTTTTTATTTAAGCTGTTTATGGCAATGGGTATGAATGAGTTTTTGTGGATGTTTTTCTTGGATAGGGGGACTTTATATCGGCGGCCTGATGGCAGAAGTTGGAAAGACCTTGTGCAGGGGGTGGGTGGGATCCTGTGTAATGATCCTGTGTAAGGATAACAGAGAGAACGTACAAACTCCGTTCAGACAGCACCCGAGGTCAGCATCGAACCCGGGTCTCTGGCGCTGTGACCCTTCCTCAGAGGGTCCCGACCCGAAACGTCACCCATTCCCTCTCTCCGGAGATACTGCCTGTCCCGCTGTATTACTCCAGCATGTGTGTCTATCCAAGAAAGCGCAGAGTTCATTCTAGAACATTCCAGTAAGGTTGCCAAGCACAAAGGATTGTGGGATTCAGTCAATGAGCATGACCTCCACGCGCCAGCGGGTTGTGTGACGGGGATTTACGAGATGTACCTGGATATTCATTTAAAGTACAAGGGCTTGCTTTATAGAGCAGCCCGAGACAATGGGACATGAAAAAGATCAGAATCAAAGCTGACAGGAAGAAAGTCTTCTGATGTGATTAATAGGGTTCAGCATGAGTAGTTCCAACAGTGGGACAATGCAACAACCAAGGCAGATCAAAAGTGTTATTAACCGCTTCAAGCTGCTGCTGATCAGATTTCTTAACAGCCTGCATTATTCTTTTACAGCGACACAAATCAAATCTTGCTTTTGATTTTCTTTCACGGGATAAGAAATCCGAATAGTTTTATACTCATGTTATTCAGATTTTTACTTTTTAGTTTTTGTTTTGTTTTTAGAGATACAGGGTGGGAACAGACCCTTCAGCCCATAGCGTTTGGGCAGACCAACAATCACCCGTACACAAGTCCTACACACTAAGGAGAAGTTAAGGGCATGTCCCACTTTCACGACCAAATTCACGACCTTCTTTATTCGTGGACATTTTTCATCAGGCTAGAAAAATGCCCTGACCTACTTGATGCCACGAGTACCTACGACCTACCTACGACCTCCTACGACCTCGTGACAACCATGCTGCGAGTATGAGTCAAGACCAAACTCGGCAGAGGTCGTGAATTAGGTTGTGAAAGTGGGACAGACCCTTTACAGTAGCAAATTAATCTACAGACCAAGGGCCCCAACCTAAAACGTCGCCAATTCCTTCTCTCCATAGATGCTGCCTCACCCGCTGAGTTTCTCCAGCATTTTTTGTCTACCCTAGTCCAGGAAAGCCCCAGGTTGCTGCAGACCCGTGAGCCAACATCCATCTCCTTGCTCGACAGCCTCTGAGGCCCAGAGAGTGCCTCCTGCAGCCGACCTTGAAGCCGCTGGAGGCAATAACCCGGTCGGTCTCTCTCCTACCGGCCCACTCCTCACGTCTGTCACCACCAGCAACTCCCTCCTCGAATTAAAACGACAGATTAAAACCAACCTGGACTCACACCTACTCATCAAAAACATCCCTTACCTGTATCAACCTTTATCAGGATTTGTCTGCTTTCTCTTCTCCCCCCCCCCCCCCCCCCCCCTCCATAATCAGTCCGAATAAGGATCCCAACCCGAAATATCACCTATCTGTGTTCTCCAGAGATGCTGCCTAACTCCTTGAATTTCTCTAAAACTGTCTTTTAGAAAAAAAAACAGCATCTCCAGTTCCTCGTTTCAACATTGTTTTCCTGCTTTGAAAACAACTGAGTGCACTTTTCGGATGTAATTCTGATTCACTCTGTTGACTGGTTTCCTCAGTTAGTTCGATCCTGTAACTGTGTTTTGTTGAACCTTTTAACAATTCCTTGAGCTGAAGAACTTACAGCCTCTTGTCTTAATTCATTGCTATCCTGAGACTCTTCAATAGCGGGTGGCTGACAGACTTGAGTGATAGATCATTATCTCAAAGTATGACTCTCGACATGAGGATGTGATTGACTGCTCATTTCTAACATTCCTTCTAACGCATATTAAATATTTCTTTAGGTGACAGACTTGAGCTATTTCTGTGATGTTCCATTGCTGTGCCGTGTAATCGCTGACTGGTTAGCAACTTTGTGTTGTATCATTACCATTTATTTCCTTAAGGGTCTGTCCCACTGCGGCGACCTTATCTCCAAGTTTAGACTAGTTTGTCCTCGACTCAAACTCGCAGCATGGTCGACACTTGGTCCTAGGAGGTCCTATGAGGTCACTGGAACTCCCCTTCATGCTCGAAGGAAGTTCCCGAATACTCGCGGCCTCAGCTAGGTCGCGGAAAATGTTTCAGCATGTTGAAAAATGTTTCGCAAGTAAAATCTGGTCGGCATGGTTCTTTTTAACTTGTAGTGCAGTGGAGTGGGGTCGCTATTTAGTTACAGGCAGTCGAGGGCAGCCGTAGGCAAGCTCCTTCGCTGACCGGGCATTTTGATTGGCTCATTGGAATTTTCAGGACCCAAGAAAACCGACCGGTAGGTTAAATGCCCACTAAACTTTATTATACTTCTTAAAAGTTTCTCCCCCCCTTCTCGAGAGGTTTTCCAGGCTGTGCCAAAATTGCCTACCTGTCTGAAGAAGTGTCTGCCCGAAACGTCACCCATTCTCTCCAGAAATGCTGCCTGTCCCAGTGAGTTACCCCAGCATTTTGTGTCTATCACCTATCCGACAGCTCTGCCAAATAAAAAGCTGTTCTAGAGCACAGTACCACACAGTATCTAAACACATCACACAATCCATGATTCATCACCTGCATTTCAAAGATTCCTTTACCATGTGTGAACACCATGTCTGTGTGGAGTTTGCACGTTCTCACGGTGACCGCATGGGTTTCCTCTTGCTCCTCCAGTTTCCTCCCACATCCCAAGGACATGAGGTTTGTAGGTTAATCAGCCTCTGTACACGGACCCTAGTGTGTACAGAGTGGATGTAAAAGTGGGACAACATAGAAGTGTGAATAGGTGAGCAACAGTCTGTGTGTTTGTGTGGGCCGAAGGGCCTGTTTCAATACTGTATGTCTAAACAAAGCTAAACATCTCTGCTGCCCCAACGGCTATTGGATGCTCTGGAGGAAGGAATACATTTTTGAGGCATGAATCTCTCAAGTCTTCTTCTTCCGTGTCCTTATTGTGGCTATTTCGTGGCTACGTTGTGGCTCGCCACTGCTGTACACATCGTTACGCTTTTGGACCTTGCTAGTTAAGTGCAAGGTCTGCAGTAGTACATGGATTGGGCATTGCAGTAGGCGTTGCATTGTCTGGGTCTGTGTGCCACAGTCACAGCTTGTTGTACCCTCGATGTAGCCCCATTCGTGCATTGTCACCCTTGATCGCCCGACCCTGGTTCGCAGTTGGTTGAGACATCTCCAGTTCAGCCGGTGTTTATCAGCACCTGGTGTTAAGCGCTCTGCTGCTGGCTTGTGCCCATCATGGTGGAAATAGGGACAGTGGCTAGTCTGTTCTTCCACATCTGGAGGAGAGCTTCAGTTGGTGTTGTTTCCAATGGGGTGACGCTGGTTAGGAAGCGCTTACAGGACTTTAACCGCCTAGGACGTGGCAGATTGTTGTGTTATGGGTGTCTATCATCTGTCAGTTGTTTCAGATGCTCTGTCGTCTCAAGTAAACATGAAGTAGACCATCAGACTATCCTTAATCACATTTTATTGGACATTATCGTGCACGAAACGTTATTCCCTTTAACCTGTATCTCTGCACTGCGATTTGATAGCAAAGCCCCTGTCCCACTTAGGAGACCTAAACTAGCAACCTCTGGTGACCTTGCCTGCCACCCAAGGTTTCCATGAGGTCACCGGAGGTTTTGGTCACTCTCCCTAATGGTTTCCGCATGGTTGAGGCTTCATCCAGGTTGCTGCTCTTTTGTCATCAGGTTTAAAACCGGCCTCAACTAAAAATAGGTTGCCGTTTTAAAAATCGATAATGTTTTAGTCACAGGTCCAGTCGAAGCCGGTTTTCTTCATAGTCGAGGAAGGTTTGCAACATATGCGTGGGACGTGGTAGGAGGTTGCAGTTCACCTCGACCTTGATTTTTTTTTGGGGGTGGTGGGCAAGGTCACCAGAAGTTGCTGTTTAGGTCTCCTAAGTGGGACAGGGGCTTAATCATGTATAGTCTTTCCACTGAGTGGATAGCCCTCAACAAAAAACCTTTCCACCGTACCTTGATACACGCGACAATAAATTAAACGGAAGTAAACTTGTATCTCCATTTATCTTGCCGAGTTGCCCAAATAATCTCATTGCCTGTAACTGGAAAATCTTTGTCCGCAATTCTCTCTCTGGGCCAATGTTGAATGATTCATGCATTGTATTGAACTGAAAATTGCACTGTGCATTGGTCAATGTTACACAATTATAGAAAACTATCTACCTCTGCCTTCTGGAAACAGCTTTGGTAGGAATTTCTGCTTTTGGACAAAGCTGGCAAATGTAATTTTGATCTGTAATAACGACAAAATCTTGCTCCAGTAGGAACTGACAGAATTTATTTAGAGCAGAGTTATTGATTGCACCTTCTAACTTTATAAAGAAAAAAATGATTTGACTATATACGGCAATGTTGTATAAGAGTGCAATCATTTCTGGACTGACTAACCTCATCCACATCCATCTCAAATCATGTTTTCCAAAAGCAAAACATGGATTTCACCAACTCGTCACACAGACCAGGGAAGACCTTCATCAGTGACAACTTGACTTAAAATTCCCTTCTGGTCACTGCAAAATCATACTGTTACATATGCATTTGGTGTAACCATTATGACAATTACCTCATCAGTGTCCTTGATGAAAACTGCATTGGAAGATCATTAAGGATGGTACAGCAGTGCAGTGGTAGAGCTGCTGCCTTATAGTGCCAGAGACCCAGGTTCAATCCCGACTACGGGTGCTATCTGCACAGAGTTTGTACGTTCTTCCTGTGACCGCATGGGATTTCTCCGGATGCCTCGGTTTCCTCCCACACTCCAAAGACGTGCAGGTTTGTAGGTTAACTGGCTGGAATAAAATTGTAAAATTGGCCCTAGTGTGTAGGATAGTGCTAGCGTACGGGGTGATGGCGGGTCGATGTGGAATTATTAGGCTGAAGGACTTGTTCAGGCATCGTTGAAGCTGCCATCATATTTTGCATTAAAATATCACCAAAGGGTGTATCCAAGCAAAATCTAAATGATCTACCAATGTTTTCAACTTTCCAAGCAAATGTTCAATCAGATTTAAGTGTTCAGCAAAGTCCATCAATATTCAAGACTCAAATGGCCATAAAGTGCCAAAGTAACTTAGCAGGTAAGGCAGCATCTCTGGAGAACATGGATGGGTGATGTTTTGGGTTGAGACCCTTTTCAGACTGATTGTGTAGGGGGTGGGGGAGAAGATAGCTGGAAAAGCAGAGAGGCAGGCCACATCGTGGCAGGGGGGCAAAGTGGCACAGCAGTAGAGTTGCTGCCTTACAAGTGCCAGGAACCCGGGTTCGATCCTGACTATGGGTGCTGTTTGTACAGAGTTTGTACATTCTCCCCGTGACCTGCGTGGGTTTTCTCCGAGATCTCCAGTTTCTTTCTACATTCCAAAGACGCACAGGTTTGCAGGCGAATTGGCTTGGTAAAATTGTAAATCGTCTCTAGTGCGCGTGGGATAGCATTAGTATGCGGGGATCGTTGGTCGGCGTTGACTCGATGGGTCGAAGGGCCTATTTCTACACTGTACCTCTAAACTAAACTAAAGGATGAGTGTACCAAAGAGTTGCTGAGAGTGCACTTCTAAACTTGGCCTCTGTAAATTGACCTTAATGTGTAGGAAGTGGATGCAAAAGTGAGATAACATAGAACTAGTGTGAGCGGGTGATTGATGGTTGGCATGGACTTAGTGGGCCAAATGGCATGTTTCCATGCTGAATATCTAAACATTGCGCTGCTCTTTGCTGTGTTCTGAGGACATAAGTGAACATTTCCTATTCCTTAAAAGGTCACTGAGAACTTCCCAGTGAGTCCTGCACAAAATATTAAACAGCCAACGGAATAGAGAGTAGATTACTCACTTGCCACATAGAGTGATGCATTCTTACTCAAGGCGTTCCCCAGGTGGTTCCTTGCCACGCACGTGTATATCCCTTCATCGGACTTTCCTTTACGCCTCTGGATCACCTGGAAGAAGAAGAGGGAGCCGTGTGGCAGTAGAGTGCGATGGGACAGAGGGTCGTCATTGCTGGTCTCCACACGTTCGCCATTCCTGTACCACTCGATGACTGGATGGGGCCTGCCCTCCGCCCGGCAGTTCAGGGTAGCCGGCTCGCCCCAGAATACGGCAAGATCTGTCGGATGCTCGACTATCTCAGGCGGCGACTCGTCCAGACGCAGCCGGGAATCTGAAATACAAGTTATCGGCAATTAATCCTCAGTGCTATACATCATTGAATCCTAGTCAATCATCCTGCTTCTATGCTGTATGACTCTATGACTACGGGTGCTATCTATATGGGCTGTACATTCTCCCTGAGCCCACGTGTCTTTTTTCCTGGTGTTCCGATTTTCTCCCACATTCCAAAGATGCAGAGGTTTGTCGGGCAATTGGCTTTGGTAGATTTAAACTTGTCCTTAGTGTTTAGGATAGCTAGTGTTGTGGGGTGATCGCTGGTCGGCACTGAAGGGCCTGTTTCTGCAGTGTATTTGTAAAGTCTGAAGACAGCAAATACAGCCTTGCTGGCAACAACGAAAATCGCACAATTTTATTTTAAATAGATGCTCACTTTGGTTGCCTGATGGATCTAGAGTCTCTAGAATTAATCCCCACATTTCCACAATCCCTGCACAACTTCATATAAGTGGCTGTTCTTCATGGATGATCCTCCATGCCAAGGACTGCTGATTCCGGTGGAGGCCATATGAACAGCATTGAGAAACTCTGTCCACACACAATGACCAGTGGTCATGTAGACACAAGGGAAGACACAAAGAGCTGCTGTAACTCAGCGGGCAGCATCTCTGGAGAAGAAGAATAAATGATGTTTCAGGTGGGGACCTTTCTTCAGATGGTACTCCAGCACTTTGTGGCTTGGCAGATAACAGGTTGATACAGGTGAGGGGGGGGGGTGAGGGGGGGAGGGGAGGGGGGGTGGGGGGGGGAGGGGAGGGGGGGGGGGTGGGGGGGAGGGGGTGCTCGGCAGATGGTTGGACAAAGACCAGAGATGAAAACACAAAAACTCATAGTCATCATACACACCTTGGGTCCTTTGGCCCAACTTGCCCACACCGGCCAACAAGTCCCAGCTACATCAGTCCCACCTGCCTTTGTTTGGCCCATATCCCTCTAAACCTGTCCTATTCATGTACCTGTCGAAATGTGTATTAAATCTAGCGTGAAAGTGAGACACAAGAATCCTCATGAACACCTTCCAACAGAGAGTTGCAAGATAATGATCGGGAACTGCAATCCTGGCCAATCTGCTTCTCCCCGATGAAGCCGATTCCTCTACCCGTGCACCTAATCCAACCAAACAGTGCCTTAGACTGCCGTCCAAGCTTGACATTGCTTCTTGCTTATTTGGTGCAGTGATTGATGTGGTTATTTCATATAGGAGCACTCATGAATGAAACCGACCATTGGGAGGAGGTAGTACTGCACGCACAGGGTGACATCCCTCATTCCCATGGGCAAGACATTTTCCCCATAAATGCAGTAGGTGAGAGAAATATAGAGAGTTTGTAGATGAATTGGTTTTGGTTTCAGTAAAAATTGTAAAACGTCCCAAGTGTGTCGTGTACCCGGAGTACGAATTTGTGGTGTACCCCTTGTAGTTTACGAGGTGGTCGCTGGTCGGCGCAGACTCACAGGGTCAAAAAGGGCCTATGTCTGCGCTGAATCTTTCAAAGTCTAAATTACCTCTGCAGAAATTATACACAGGCAATTTACTTTACTTTACTTGAGTAATGCACCCGTCAACATAAATACAACTCTCTCACCAAGCTCACTTCCCCATTTGCCTGTATGCACCCTGATTGATTTTGCGGGACTGACTGTAGTATAACGTGTTGAGTATACACGAGAGAATGAGGCCTGCCTTGACACACAATATTGTTCCTGTACAAGTCTTTGCTCCAATACAAAGGAGAAAAAATATCCGCACGTCCCCCCCAGATTCAGCTGTCAAAACAGGAAACTTTCTTTTAATAATGGACCATGCACATTGGAGGCTTATTGTTCCAACAATACTGGCCCACATCACAATACTCTCCGTCAAGAGTTCCTGTCTGACTCACTGGAATGTCCCGCAGCAATGGAATCTACTGGGCTTGGTCAATCAACAAAATGCTCGATCTGTTCCACTGACCTGTTTATTTTAAAGATAAGAACTTAAGTTTCAAAATGCATTATCTGACTGTACGTTCTGTCATTTTAAATCTATATTAGACTTTACCCACAAAATAACTAATGGAAACTTCCTACTTGTGCATCTTATCCCAAATAACTGTCATACATCTCCAGAGAGTAAGGCATGGATCCCCAATAAATAAAGTCTGAGCCTGAAGCACGATCCCAACCCAAAACATCCCCTAGCCATGTTCTCCAGAGATGCTGCCTGACCCATTGAGCTACTACAGCCTCCCTATAACAAAGCAGCTCAATGAAATGGCCGTACCACATCAGCAGTGCCTTTGGGATCATCAAGGTGCAGGATGTAGACTCCATATTTTAGAGGTCGTACAGCATGGAAAAAGGCCCCTTGACCCAACTTACCCAAGCCAACATAGATGCCCCATATGCAGTACTTACCTGCCTGCATTTGGCCTATATCCCTCTAAATTCCCCTATCCTTGTACCTGCCCAAATATCTATTAAACGTTGTTATAGTACATGCTTCAACTGCCTCCTCTAGCAGCTCATTCCATATACCCAGCACCCTTTGTGTGACCCTAAAGGGCCTGTCCCACGAGCATGCGACCTGCATACGGCATGCGCGACCTAAAGGGCTGGTCTCAACAGCATGCGTCAAGCGCGACCAAACTAGAAGCGGGAACCGCGCGAAGGTCGAGTGAGGCTCAAGCGACCACGCGCGAGGCCGTACGGCTCAAGCGACCACGTTAGGTTGCGCTTGCCGCATGCAGGCGTATGCTGGTGGGACAGGCCCTTATTTGGGTTTGATCCATGCTATGCAGCAGCGCAGAGGAATCTGTAACTTGGAACAGGTCAGTGGTGCAGCTTGTCGAGGTACTGCCTCACTGAATGAGACTGACCATTAGAAGCAAGATGTACGACACATCACAGAATGACATCCCTAATTCACACGGGCATGAACTTTCTGGACAGAACTGGGTCCAATCCTGACTTCATGTGCTATCTGTGTATGTGGAGTTTGTACTTTTTTCTTGACCGCATGGATATGCTCCAAGTGCTCTGGGTTCTTTCCCCCTCCCAAATACATTCAAATTAGTAATTTAATTGACCACAGTAAATTGCCTCCAGCATGTGTGTGAGTGGTAGAATCTTGAGGTAGTTGATGCGCAAGTGGAGAGATTTTTAAAAAGGGGCTTAATGTAGGATTTTGTGTAAATGGGTGGTTGATGGTCAGCATAGATTCAGTGGGCCGAAAGGCCTGTTTCCCTACTATTTCTCTGTGTGACTCAATGTATGTCCTCAGCAAGGCCATCTGAGAGAGAAACACTCATGAGAAAAAACAGCAACATTTAGGAATCTCAATATGATATTCACCCTTCACTTCAAAACACAATTTAGAGCCATGAAATGTATGTTGAGAGTAAATGTAGTAACACAAACAAATCACACTCTTCCATCAATACCACAACAGCTATGCGCACAATGACTAGGTAATCTTTTTTAGTGATGTCAACTAAAGTCAAAATGTTAGTTAAGATGCGATACTATTCTTCAATCCGAAACGTCACCCAACCTTTTTCTCCAGAGATGCTGGAGATACTGACTGAGTTACCAGCACATTGTGTCTACCTTCGGTATAAACCAACATCTGCAGTTCCTTCCAACACATATAACGTGATAGCCAATGCTTCCTGACCAACACATTGGAAGTTTTAGACGCTTAATAAGCACCTGAGAAATAGGAATTATATGGTCAAATGGCAGGAATACATTGCATTGAGCAATAAGAATGATTTATGCACAGGATGCCCGTACATTTTTGTTCCCACGACAGTTAAGGCAGATTATGTAAAAGGTTGTTAATTATAGTGCAGGTAAATACATTTCCATTCTCTTCACTTACATTGGAACATATTGTCAACAGATTGGAATTTCCTATTGCTGACCAAGCCTCAAACTCTGCATAGATCCCAGGCATCACTTCCTTCTTTATCAAGGTCTCCGACATGAAAGCTTTTCCAATGCACAGGAAGCCTCTGATTGTAAGGACTGAGCTATTTCTACTGTTGACAGGAAGCTGAAACGTGCTAGCACAGAGCCATTGGCCGACTTTGGAAACACTCGGTTAAAACATCAGCAACATGAAGCTGGATGTCAGGATGTCCGTCTTTTATTCTGCAGGAGGTCTGGAAGAGTTGTGTTTGTGATAAAGTGTTATTGCTGGTGCCTTTGTAAGTGAGACTACCAGTGCTGTTTAGTCTGTTTCAGCCGCCGCTGCTGTGCAAGCTGGTGCATCCCTCTCCAGCATCTCAAGACAAGTTATTTAAAGTATATGTACTACAGATGAACATAATTGTGTTCCAATAACGACTGTGTATAGAAAGAGCTGCCAGAGGAGGTAGTTGAGGCAGGAATCACAATGTTGGCTGGGCTTGTAGACTCTGGAATTTAGAAGGATGAGAGGGAATCTTATTGAAACATAAGATTATTAAGGGTTTCGACACACTAGAGGCAGGAAACATGTTCCCGATGGTGTGGGAGTCCTGAACCAGGGGGCCACATTTTAAGAATTAGGGGTAGGCCAGGGCAAGGTCAAATCGCTCCATTCAGCCTTAGTTTTATTATATGAATTTCAACACGGTGTTTTTCAGCTCAAGATGCAAACATGCCAAGCTCGGTTTAATGTAGTTTCAATTTGCAATTGTATTTCATGTTATTTTTTCCGCAATTTCCATTTGCACCTGATGTCAAATTGGCCAGAATTGGGATTATAGTTTCTCATGTACTCATGAAATTCAACCTTTCGAGGATGGACACGAGGGAATTTCCTGCCATATATCCATAATTATCTTCTGGGCCTCAGCAGAATTAAGGAGATTTAGCTCAGGAGGCACCATCTTTAGGGTTGAAGATGGGAGACAAATGCTATGAAGAATTGTTTGAACTAAGCAAGAAGAGAGCTAATGTTATGAAAGGTGCGTATGAAGGGAATAGGAAGCCATGTGACACATCTCTGTATAGATCAAGGGTTCCCAACCTGGGGTAAATTTCACCTACCCAGGGGGTACATTTGTTGATTCTGGATTCATACATATTTTTTGTTTCCTCATTGACCGACTGTGTTTGGCTCTGGTATACCGGTATCTATTCATCATTAGTTGTTCATAAATAAGTGAAATAACATTGCCATGTGCTATTAAATTTGCCAGGGGTAAACGGGATGAAAAAGGTTGGGAACCCCTGGTATAGATTTATCTATGTGGAAATGGTCCACATTACAAGCACCGTTTCCAGGCAATGACTCCATCCAGCTCCTTAAATGCAGCCTAATGAAGTATCCCAGTGCTTCCTCGATCCCAAGGTGAGCCTCCAATGTACATCATTGTACTTTGATGTCCATTTCAGGTGTATGCAGAAATACCTTCCCAAAATACATGACGATAACTGCACCCAATCCACATTGGCCATGCTCTCATTTCACTCTGACCATCAGGAGAAAGTCATAGAAGTCTTGACACTGTGACCTCCAGGTTCAAGAACATATGTTTCCCCAACAACCATCAGGCTCTTTAAACACAACAAACAAACTAAACTATGAACTATGAACTGTCTTGGTTGCACTAAGGGCCTCGGGCTATTTGTTTTAAAATTGGGTACTTAATTCATTGAAGTTTTTTTGTTTATTATGTTATTTATGAGTACAGTGTTTACAGAATTTCAATTTTCTGTTTTTGGTACAAATATTCTTGACTGTTGACTCCCAATCCACCCGACTCACTCACAGATAATTCCCAGAACGTTCCTTTCTCAATCCGGCAATTGAATCACTAGGTACCCCCATAAATTCACACCGATGTTTGCACACTACAGATGAGTCACACTTAAAGCTGTACGCTTGTTGCGATCCCAAATTCCGTGATGTCAAGGGAGCCGAATCTGTGAGATCACGTTCCCCTATTCATGAGCTGTAAAAACGCTCATTAGAAAGTAAAATCAATAACAGGGCTAATCTTGCATTCTATGTGAAGTTGGCTTTATTTCAGCCCAGAGGATTAAGAAAACAAACGTTTCTTGTACAAGTTGTCTGGGCACAACACCCTGCATAAGGAACACGGTTTATTCTTCCCATCAGTCAGCTGAAATTCCCCGAATTGCAAAATCCCTGAAGCCACGAAAGCTGGTAGAACAAAATCCAGTGTAATACATCAATAGCATAAATTTAGCTCAAGGCTCAAGGGTCTCACGAGACAGAAGGACTAGTCAAAGACTGTGCTACAATACAAAGGCCCAATACTCATTCCCGTTCATTTCCAGTCATATTGTCTGTGTGGAAAAATGACAGATACAAATGTTGCCCCTTGACTAGTGTGATTAAAAAAATTACACCAGAAGAAAATGACACTGTGAACAGAATGGCCACTTTGAGAATGGGATGAGATCAGAGACTTGAAGGAGGAAATGTTGGCGTGGGGTGGGCAACAAATTGCAGTTTTTCAGGAGAAAGTTCAGGCACCATTATAAACATTCCGACTAAATCCACTTTAGCCTTCGCTTTCCAAATGGTCCATTTGTTGCAGTTGTCCCCTTCCACCGGTGATTCCACCCCAGGGCACCTCAGAGGCAACTCTCTTCCCCAAGTCACAAAAAGACACCTGGACAGGTACATGGATAGGAAAGGCTTAGAGGGTCATGAACCAAACGCAGGGAAATGGGACTAGCCTAGGTGGGACATCTTGGTCGTCATGTGGGCATTGGGCCGAAGGGCCTATTTCAATGCTGTATGACCTTGTGACTGCTCCAAAGCAGTACTGAGGAAGATAGGCAGAAAATGCTGCAGTAAAGTCCCTGTCCCATTTTCCGAGTTACTCACAAATTCTTCTGAGTTTTCCCCTCGATTCAAACTCTGAGAATTACAGTAAAAGCCAGCCGTAGGTACTCGGGGCTATTTCTTTTACTTGTGGACATTTTTCAACATGCTTAAAAAACGTCCCGACCTACCTGAGAATTTGTGAGTTACTCGGGAAAGTGGGACTAACCCATTGAGTTACAGCAGCCTTTGCATCTATCTTTGCTATAAACCAGCATCTGCAGTTCAATCCCACACATTTTGCCTGTAATACTGAGGAAGTTTTGCATTGCTTGAGGTGCTTTTCTCAGCAGAGACATTAAACTGAGGCTCAATCTACTTTTTCAAGTGGTTCCCAGGTACAATTCAAAGAGGACTGTTTTTCCTCACGTTACTAACACTTCAATTAATTTTCAAAAGACAAGCCCAGACAATGATTACCAGTGTGGTTATATGACTGGGTGGAGGGGTCATAGCAGTACTAAAGGTCCAACATATGTACAGCCCATACATAGGAACGGGTGTCGGGAAGGGCAGGATGGATTTTTCTGCTGCTATGGGGCCGAAAAGTAGACATCTTCTATCTTGTGAGGATGGATCGTAGCTGATTTCCCCACTGGTGAACTGTTCAGGTTGCGAACAGTTCTCGGGAAAGGATTCCTGTCGTAAACCTGGAGAGAACTCAAAAATGAACAGTGTGCGGGGGAAAACATTTACTAAGAACCTGGGGGGGGGGGGGGGGGGGAGGTAACTTTTTCACACAAAGGGTGGTGAGTGTATGGAACGAACTGCCGGAGGAGATATTTGAGGCAGGCACTATCGCAATGTTTAAGAAACATTTAGATAAGATCGTGTACAGGTAGCTTTAGGGGATAAGGGGCCAAATGCAGGCAGGTGGGAGTAGTGTAGATGGGACATATTGGTCGGTGTGGGAAGGTGGGAAGGTTGTGCTGAAGGGCCTGTTGGTGTGGGCTGTATGACTCAATAACTCTACATTGAGGTATCGTGTTACCAGTTTTGATTGGAACTATCCAAATCCAGCAGATCCCAGGGACTGAACTTCCTTACCTGCTCCGCCTTATTTACATACCTAACCGTCAAGGATTACATTTCAATCTAGGTTTAGTTGTTCCCCTTGGTTTCTACTGTAATAGCTGTTTACCAGAACAGGAGACAGAATCTGCCCCAGGTGTGCAGTTGATGACTGCACTCCAAAACGGAGCAAAATAACAAGGCAGCATTAAAATAAAAATTATTACTGATCTAAGGAAGACATAATTACAATAAATACAGTACTTGTAACTCTAGAACTCATAGTTAAAATTTGACCTCAAAGGGGAATAGTGGTTACAAAGAGGTTTAATTTCGAAGGTGATTATTACACATGCAACTGATTGGATGTCACTTGAGTCTATGGCTGTGGCTATGTGCCTGAAACAGATGTTGGTTCCCTTGAGCATACAAAGGAATTTACCAGTTGCCAAACACTTTAAAGGGCCTGTCCCACTAATGAGACTTTTCACCGACTGTCTTCAACCTTCAAGCTCGAGGGCACTCGCCTGGTAAACCTCGAGCTGGATCGACCGTCAGTGATGAAACCGCGAGCCGGATCGACCGTCTGCGCGCACACACACACAAACACATCGCAAAGGTGGGGGCCAGGGAAAGTGGGGGAGCGCTGTCTGAAATTCACACTCGCGATGAACAGGAAGGTAAAAGACGGCTGGCACAGTTATGGTAAGTCCTTTAGAGAGCGCGGAGGTGGGAGGGGGCAGAGAAGGGGGGGATGGGGGGGTGGGAGTGGTGAAGAAGGGGCGGAGAAAGAGTGGAGACACTTTTACGAAGCCAACTTTTTAATAAAGTTTAGCGGGCATTTAACATTACTGGTCGGTTTACTTACCTTTTACTCTACGAGGTTTCCCTTTGACTTTACCTTTGATTATCTTTGATTGCCTTCGATTACCTATGATAACATTACGACCTACCTTGACTAAAGCTACGAGTAAAAAAATATCGATTTTTTCCATGGCGACCTTTTTTTACTCGCGGGCATTTTACAGCATGTTGAAAAAAACGCCGCGATCAAGCTGGGGCCTCGAGTACACGGGGACTACTCTCGAGCATGAAGGAGAGTTACAGAGACCTCCTAGGACCTTGTGTCGACCATGCTGCAAGTATGAGTCAAGGGCAAACTCTTCTAAACTCACGAACTAGGTCGCCGCAGTGGGACAGGCCCTTTACTGCCCTCCCATTTCTACACTGACCTTTCTGTCGAGGGCTTCCTACATTGTCAGACTGAAGTCAAATGCAAATTGGAGGAACAGCACCTCATATTTGACTTGGGCAGCTTACAACCAGCACTACGAATATTGATTTCTCCAACTTCAAGTAACCCTTGCATCCCCTCTCTCTCCATCCCTCCCCCACCCTAATCATCGTACAACTTTCACTGACATCTTGTCTGTATAACTCATTATCACCTATCCCACAGCCAACAATGGGCCATTGTGGGCTCCACATTTCCATGATTATCATTGTTTTCGCCTATCTCCCATTCATTTGTCCTAAGCACCAACTATATCTCTTATTCCCCTTTCCTTTGACTCTCGGTCTGAAGAAGGGTCTCGACCTGAAACGTCACCCATTCCTTCTCTGCAGAGATGCTGCCTGACCCACTCAGTTACTCCAGCGTTTTGTACCGATCTTCTAATTGCTATCTCCTTTATTGGTTTGAATTGAGTGCAGCACCTAACTGGCTTGCAATGGGTTGGATAAGTGTTTTTTTTTCTGTTTCCTAACCAGCTGCACTTAATGGATAACCAAACATTCCTCAGGTGGGAAGAGCTGCTACAAACTAAATCCCCAGGTGAAAACCCTAATGTCTCTACAACCCATCAGATCACTTAAAATCACGTGGAGAGATCGTTCAAACTCCCCATCCCTCCCAATGAGCAGCAGCTCTGTAAAAACCACGAGTCACTATCGGCCAGGTCATTTAATCATCAGTATCTATCCTTATACTTAAGACACTTATGCCCCTGTCCCACTTAGGAAACCTGAACGGAAACCTCTGGAGACTTTGCGCCCCACCCAAGGTTTCCGTGCGGTTCCCAGAGAGGTTGCCGGAGGTTGCAGGTAGTGGAAGCAGGTAGGTAGACTGACAAAAACCTCCGGGAACCACACGGAAACCTTGGGTGGGGCGCAAAGTCTCAGAGGTTTCCGTTCAGGTTTCCGTTCAGGTTTCCTAAGTGGGACAAGGGCTTTAGAAACAGATAATTAGCCATCTCTTTGCTGTTACCAACAAGATATTCACTACTTTATCCTGGCAGCCCTTTCAAATGTCTATGGAAAAATATATTTTCAAATCTCCCATCTCAGTATTGACCAATACCTTTCCACCGTCGAGTGCTATAATCGCAGTTCAATAGATTTGTGAATCGACACAGTCTTGTAATTATCGCAAGGTCAATGCAATGGGGGGGGGGGGGGGGGGGATGGTGGACGTTGAACTATAAATTCAATGAGTGCTCTCATAAGGAACAAAATTAGGTCATTCAGCCCATCGAGTCTACTCCACCATTCAATCATGGCTCATCTATCTTTCCCTTTCAACTCCATTCTCCTGCCTTCTCCTCATATCCCTTGACATCTGTACTATTCCAGAATCGGTCAATCTCCATCCGTGCCATTTATTATTCCTGCATGTTTCGTTTTGGGATACAGCATGGAAACAGAATGGCTGGCACACTGAGTCCATGCCAAAGTATTTACATCAGTACTATATTATCCCACTTTCTCACCAACTCCTGGTACATTAGAGGCCAATTAAGATGCAAACTTGCCCATCTTTGGGATGTGTGAGAAATCCAGAGCACCCAGAGGAAATCCATGCACACAGGGAGTGCCTGCAAACACCGCACAGACAGCACCCAAAGTCGGGATAGCTCTCTGGCACTGAGGCAGCAGCTCTATCCGCTGCGCCCCTATGCCACCCTGACTTGTCCAGCATCACGCTGCCATCCTTATCATTAGCTCAGACACTGCAAGCTGCTATTGTGGCACCATCCAGGCCTCTCTGAAGGACAGCAGAGTTCTGGAGATTTCAGGGCATCCACATCCCAACTATAATAATAATAATAATAATAATAATAATAATAAATACTTTATTAATCCCCTTTACAGGGAAATTCAGGCCACTATCAACCACTTTGTGAAAATTTGGCATCACAGTTATTTTATAAAAGGGATCTACAGGAATTGCTTGGGGTCCCGACCTTAAACATTGCCTATACATGTTCTCCCGGGATGTTAAAGAAGGAACTGCAGATGCTGGAGAATCGAAGGTAGACAAAACATTGCCTATACATGTTCTCCAGGGATGCTGTCTGAGCCGCTGAGTTACTCCAGCATATTCTGTCTTTTTTTGCAAAGCAACATCTGCAGTTCCTTGTTTCTACATTACCTATGAATTAAATCATTTGAATTTGAATTATCCTAAACCTGATTATTATTTCAGAAAAGTTTGGTAATATCTGAGGTATCAAACTTTCACACAGAGCGACTGAATATCTACCAGAGGATGTGGTGGAATCGTGTGCAATTATGACATTAGACAGCATTGAAACAGACAGTTAATAGACAATGTTTGGAAGGATTTTGGTGGGTAAATGGAATTAGTGTAGATGTACAAAGGGCAGCATGAACATATGTTGGAAGGAACTGCAGATGCTGGGTGAAATCGAAGGTTGATACAAAATGCTGGAGTAACTCAGCGGGGTAGGCAGCATCACTGGAGAGAAGGAATGGGTGACGATTCGGGTTGAGACCCTTCTTGAGACTGAACATGATGGGCCAAAGGACCCTTATCTACGCAGTACAACTCAGTGATTCTAAAGTTATTAAAGTGAAATCCCTTTTGCCGAGGGGTTGATGTGTGATAGCTTCAAGGAGGAATGATGAATTCTTTGTTCTCCCAGCAGACTGTAGGCTGTCATATAATCATTATCACCACCATCTTCCCAACAAATACCAGGGTTTCCATTTACCTTTCAAGCAAGTGTGAATGTGCATTAAACAGATTACATGTTTCACATCTATTTTGACTTATGGAGCCATCCAACCAAAGGGATCATAAGGTACGGACATAGCCCAGAAACAGCTCTTTAAGAGTTATTCAATTACTCAATCACCCGCTCTTCTTAAGTTTCTTTTAAATAACCAATTCCCCTCTGATATTTCTGCTTAATATGATACTACCATCATTTTAGGCTGCATATGCCAGATTATGACATGCTCTGCAGAAAATATATCTCTGGAAATTAGTTGTGTGCAATGCAATGATTGATATAATTGGAACATTCCCAATGGTGTCGTCTTGAAGTTGCTGCCACAAGTGTTTGGTTTGTTAATGAAGCTTTCTCCATCAGTACCAATAAACAAACAATGTATTTCTTTGAGGGATATGTATTTCTCTGCTTTCGCTCAGAACACTCAGAACAGCGGGTCAAGCAGCATCACTGGAGAACATTTTATTTCCAGAGATAAACTTTATTCAGAATAATAAAAATATATATGCAAACCAAGAACAGTGCAAAAGGTGCACCAACATTATCAATATCTATACATACATTCATCAGTGTTATTTTTGTTAGTATCCTTACATCAAGCAGCCTCACCACTAACATGGCCACTTTTGTTGATATCCCTTCCCTTGTTTGAGGGGCATCTCCCCCAGACCCCCCCCCCCCAATGTCCTGCTGGGGAAGGGTTCTAGACTGTACTCCTCCCCCATAGAGCCCTGGTTTTGGATTGGGATCCTTTTTCAGACTGATTGTGGAAGAGGGAGAAAGCTGGAAAAGAGCTGGGGACTGGACATAGATGGATAAAGGCGAAGGTTTTTTTTTTATATTGGCAAATGGATGGACAAAAGCTAAATATGAAAATAAGACAAAAGGGGAAAGTAGGAGACAAAATGGAGACAGGAGACAAAAGGGTGTCAGATGAGGGAAACGGTGAAAAAGCATCAGTTTGAAGAACAGTCCCGACCCAAAATGTCATCTGTCCATATCCTGTGGGGGAACTGCCAGACCTGTTGAGTTACTCCAGCACTTTGTGTTCTATACAAGATTCTAGCATCTGCAGTTCCTTGTGACTCTGTTTTTAATCACTTGGACCATCACATTCATGGCTTCATTGTTGGTGGCTTATGCCTCCACCTCCTTCCCTAAGCTGCTGTACGAAACTAGGGAATCCTGTCTCAATATCATCTTCTCTCCTTTAATACATTCCTTAAAACCTTCTCTTTGATCAAGCTTTTCATCGCCTTGTCTATTATCTCCTTGTGTGGTTTGATCTTCAAGCTCGGTGAATGTCTTAGAGGCGTTTATATAAACACAAGCTGCTATTCAATGGGGGAAGCAACATGCCCAGAAGTTTAAGAACATGTTTCCAGCACCACTGACCAAAGTGACCGATTTCTCTCCTTTCAATTGTGCTGAGACCAATAATAATGGCCCGCTGCCCATCAAGACTGATATCAGAACAAACTGTTGCAGCCTGACTGACCAAGTCCTTATAGTGCATTTATCAGTTGGGAGGGGCAAATCAACATAAAAGCAACATCAAACAATGGCACAGAATCAAACCCTTTACAAAGTGACTGTAAAGTATAATTTTTTGGCTGGGAATAATATTTGTGTGAAGGAGGGCTTTAGGAGGCATTGTGATTACATTCCAGCTAAGGACGTAGCGTTTCCAAAAGTACAAAATACATCAATAGGTGTTCTTTTAAAAATGTAAATGAAGTTAATTACTGGCTGGCTCAGACACATGTTAGTTCCTGCATTTCTGTGGAAATTAAATGTGTTGTGTCTGGATGAACACCTTAAGAAGGGTAGTTTTCAAATAGATCTGGTATCTTATCCCGACGCTTACAGAAGTTTATCTGGCTAGACGCGAATGTTAAAAAAAAACAAAGACGCACAAAGAACTATTCCACCATCTACTCCAAAAAGCTTGTTCTTCGCAGCTTCAAAGCAATGTTTATGAAATTTGGAAGTGAAGTGGTTCTGCACTAGTCGACCTAACGACCTCTTCTGGAAAATGCATGCAATTTAACGATGGGACTACATTAGATGACAGATTTTTTAAATGCCATATAAAACTAGAAATGCTCATGTTCCCATTACACTCTGGGAATTTTGCTGGGAATTTTGCACTATTTGCTAAGAAGGAAGAGTTTCAAGAAGTTCGAGGAAGGGTCTCGACCCGAAACATCACCTATTCCTTTTCTCCGGGGATGCTGCCTGTCCCACTGAATCACTCCAGCGCTTTGCGTCTATCTAGAAAGCTAACGAGATGTTTGACCTAAGGATTGAACAGTACAAAGTTAAATGGGAATTAAAGGCAAATAAAGAAACACTCGACTGATCAAGCAGCATCTGTGGAGGGAGAAACGGATTTCGAAGCCATTTCACCTTCCCACGTTCTCCAGAGATGCTGTCTTTGACCCGCTGGGTTACACCAGCACTTTGTGTCCTTATGTGTAAAGGAGTACATGCAGTTCCTTGTCTCTACCCCTTTGCCGTTTGCTTTTGGGGCATTTCATTCTGGCTCTACCGAACTGAAAATGGTTTGCAACTTAATCGAAGTTGTTCCAATGCAACTAAATAAAATGTTTCCTTTCATTACAATCACAAGGTAGTAATACCTAAAATCCATACAAATCTGAGATGACAACCGAGGTGTCACTAGTTGAAATAACTTCTGCACTCACCTCCCAAGGAAGCGGAGAGTTTCCAAAGCAGTAGAAGCCGGAGGAGTAGTCGTGCCTCAACGTCCATCTGTACTGACCATCTGAAACCCGCTCCCTCAAACTCATCAAACTTTAATCAACTCCCAGAAAACTTTTTGCAAAGTTTAAACTTCTAGTGCTGCTCCGCCCCCCTCATGTTTCCATCAATCTTTCTTCTTCGCCGACTCTTGTTTAAAATCCCTCTCCCTCTTTGCTGTGGTTTGATTACTGACTACACAGTGTGTTCTCCCTTCCCCTGCCCTCTGCTTAGTGACATTTCCCTCACGGCCCTGGGTGCGGATGGGGCAGCCCGCATCCACAGCCCTCTATCACTACGCTCTCCCAACCCCAAGTCCCGCCCATGTAATTTAACTCCTTCAAGGCGATGGAGGAGCAAAAATTAATTTATAGTCACCGAGAATAAAAATTGGAAAAAAAAAGTCCCAAAACTCACCAGGTCAGACAGAGAAGCACAATTAATGTGTTTCAGATCAATATCCTTGGGATGAGAAGTGACTGAGCCTGACATATCAAATAGATCTAAAGATAGTCACAAAGTGCTGGCGTAACTCAACAGATCAGGCAGCATCTCTGTAGAAAAAGGATCCCTTTTCTCCAGAGATGCTGCCTGACCATTGTCAGCGGTAAGAAGTTGGTGTCATGGCAATATTGGGTGTTATTTAACCAGTATAACCATGGTCAAGCAGGGACGTGGTGGTCAGAGAGCCAACAGCAACTTTACTGAATACAGACCCTGATGTCTCAAACAATGTCTCTAAGGTGGTGGCATTTAGAGGACAAAAGGAAAATGATTAGGTGATCAATCTGGCTACTTTAAAGTTAATTAAAAGGGAAAGATAAAACCTGCCAAACTCTGCAAAACAAGAAGTTACATTTTGTATGTTTCAACAGAAATGTATTCAACCCTATTAATATAATCCAGAAATCAGGAGAAATTATGTTAAAGTTCAATAAGATTAAATAAAGTTTTATGTTTTAATAAGATGTGCAAATCTGAAGGAAAAGACAGCAGCATACAATATTTGCACAGGATGTACTGAAATGCTGCTGTCTGAAGACTGGACAGCATCATTTATTCAATGCACCCCCAATTTATCCTAAAGCAACTGGCCACTGAATACAGTTTGAATAATCTTATGAAAATTCTAACCATGAACACATTACTTTATACAGCTTCGTCAATCTCAAGTTCAAGTTCAAGTGAGTTTATTGTCATGTGTCCCTGTATAGGACAACAAAATTCTTGCTTTGCTTAAGCACACAGAAAATAGTAGGCATTTACTACAAAACAGATAAATGTGTCCATATACCATGATATAAATATATACACACATGAATAAATAAACTGGTAAAGTGCAAATAACAGAAAGTGGTTATTAATAATCAGAGTTTTGGCCGAGCCAGGTTTAATAGCACGATGGCTGTGGGGAAGTAGCTATTCCTGAACCTGGTTGAACATATTTTAAAAAAAACGTCTGGAAATCTGATGTAAAAACAGATCATGTGGGAAATACTCGGCTGGTCAGGCAGCAACTGTGGAAGGAGAAACGCAAGTGAACATTTAAGGTTGAGAATAAAGAATGTAATGGGTAACTGCATCAAAATCTCCAACAACTTGCTATGGTGTATCAAACATTACAGCATTGAAAGTACTGAATCAATGCTTCAGTGACATCTACAATGCTCAGGGTAGTCCTTCAGTCATGAAAGGCACTATCAAAAATGCAAACTCTTTCTTGTCTTTGAACAAATTACTTTGAGTAATTAATTCCATGCAAAAACTGGTGTCCCCATTCCCGTGACCATGCTCAGTTTTACATGACATTGCAATGAGTAATTACAGTGGTAAAATGCAAGGAAACCCTCACACTTGTTTGTCTGAAATAGTCTCAGAAGCCACTCTGTTCAAGAGCTGTTAGGGAAGGGCACTAAATGCTGACCTTGCCCACATCCTGTGAAATGGATTAGTAATAAACAGACTTACTTCCCCAACGTTCCCACTGGTTCCTGTGGGCAGTGGCATCTCATGGCTGCCTGTTTAAGGTCATAAGGTCATAAGTGATAGGAACAGAATTGGGCCATTCGGCCCATCAAGTCTACTCCGCCATTCAATCATGGTTGATCTATCTCTCCCTCCTTACCCCATTCTCCTGCCTTCTCCTCATTACCCCTGGGACCCATGCTATTCAATAATCTATCTAACACTGCCTTAAAAATATTGCATTGACTTTGTGGCCTCCTCAGCCTTCTGTGACAAAGAATTCCATGGATTCACCAACCTCTGACTTAAGAAGTTCTTTCTCATCCTAAAGGAATGTCCTTTAATTCTGAGGCTATGACCTCTGGTCCTAGACTCTCCCACTAGTGGAAACGTATTCTCCATATCCACTCTATCCAGTCCTTTCACTATTCGGTACGTTTCAATAAGGTCCCCCCTGTATCTGAGCTGTCAGCTGTTCTGAGTTTAGCCCCATTGTGGTGTAACTTAACACGATGGATGGTGTCCTCACTGTTCATTTCCAGGTCGATTGCAGACGATCACCTTCTTTAACTCTTTCTCTGCCACTGTATACCAGTTGCTGCAAACTGAATGGCTTGCTTGGTTATCAACAGATTGCAATCAAATGCAGTGTGGGCTGGGTAAAGATGGTGTAGTTATGATCATACAGCACAGAAACAAGCCCTTTGGCCCAACCATAAGACCATGAGTCACAGAAGCAGAGTTAGGTCATACAGCCCATCGAGTCTGCTCCGCCAAATGATTATGACTGACCTGCTTTTCTCTCTCAATCCCATTCTCCTCCCCGTAAAATTTGATGCCCTTACTAATCAAGAACCTATCAATCTCCACTTCAATAATACCAAATGATTTGGTCACCACTGCCATCTGTGACAATGAATTCCATGGTTTCCCCATCCTTCTCAACTCCATTTTACAGCACAGAAACAGGCCCTTCGGCCCAACTTGCCCACACTAGGCAACATGCCCCATCGATATTAGACCTACTGCCCGCATTTGGCCCATAACCCTCTAAACCTTTCATATCTCCAATTGTCTCTTAAATATTATGAAAGTACCTGCCTCAACTACCACCTCCAGCAACCTTCCATATACCCACCACCCTTTGTGTAAATAAGTTATCCGTCGGGTTCCTATCAAATCTTACCCTCCCTCAACTTAAACCTATGTCCTCTGGTTCTTAATTCTCCAACTGGGCTAAAGACTATATTTTAAAATCTAAAATAGACACAAAAAGTTGGATTAACTCAGGCAGCATCTCTGGAGAGAAGGAATGGGTGTCTTTTCAGGTTGAGACCCTTCTTCAGACTTCTCATAATTTTGTACACCTCTATTAGATTAATACTCATCTTCCTGTACTCCAAGGAATACAGCCCCAGCCTGCTCAACCTCTCCCTATAGCTCAGGCCCTCGAGTCCTGGCAACATCCTTGTGAATCTTCTCTGCACCTTTTCCAGTTTGACAATATCCTGTAACATGGCGACCAAATCTGAACCTAATACTGTAGCTATGGCCTCACCAATACCTTATACAGCTGCAACATGACCTGCCAACTTCTATACTCAATACCTGAGCGATGAGGACCAATGTGCCAAAAGTCTTTAGACCACCTTTCTACCTTTGACACCACTCTCAAGACTAATAAGGAACAAAGATGTGTTTTGTTTATTCAGCCCTTGGTTGAGTGACAAATTGAAATGAGAGCCCTGGCTTAAAACAAAGGCTTTCTCTAGAAGATTGAAGGAAATTGAAGGAAATAAAATAGTATAAAAGGGCAGACCGAGACATCAGAAGCAACAACCCCGGGAACAACCATCGCAGGAAGGGGGATCCGCTTCTGAAGCTCAGAAAAGTCTACCCCCGACCAACAGGGTGAATCTGGCCAATTCATTCATGTGGGTAATATGTGTGTAAGTCGTGAGTCTTGTGATTTAGTGTAAGAAGTAATAAGCCGGAATAATAAATCAAATTAGCAGTTATTAGAAGTCAGTGGTTTATATGTGTGCTGGAATAACTTGAATGCTAATAAAGATTAAATTGAACTCAATGTGTAGGAAAGAACTGCAGATGCTGGTTTAGAAGTTAGTTGAACTAAACTTTGGTTTAGAGTTCTTTGTTTGAGACATCAGTTGATTGTAGAGGTAATAAGATCAACGCCCGAGATCCAGGTACTCTTCATGTTGACTGTAATAAACTTCAGTGCACATCATGCTCGGAAGAATAACCAGGGTAACTTCAGTGGAATTAGACTCACGCACTTTCAAGAACAACAGAAAGAATATTGCACACATCTTTGGTGCTGGACAATTAAGTTCATAACTAAGAGATAACTAAGCAGTGGTAGAGTTGCAGCCTTACAGCGCCAGAGACCCAGGTTCAATCCCAACTATGAGTGCTGTCTGAACGAAGTTTGCACGTTCTCTCTGTGACCATGTGGGTTTTCTCCGGGTACTCCGATTTCTTCCCACACTCCAAAGATGTGCAGGTTTGTAGGTTAATTAGCTTCGGTTAAATTGTAAATTGTCCCTAATGTGTGTAGGACAGTGTTAGAGTACGGGGTGATCACCAGTCAGCCCAGACTGATTCAGATTCAGATTCAATTTTAATTGTCATTGTCAGTGTACAGTACAGAGACAACGAAATGCATTTAGCATCTCCCTTGAAGAGCGACATAGCAAACGATTTGAATAAAAAAATAATAAGGGGGGGGTGGTGATTAAAGTGACCTAAAGCTTTGTCCTGCAATGTTCGGCAATGGACAGACCTTTAAGTAGTTCTGTTTTTAGGGTTCAACAGTTGGTTGTATATTGAATGCGATGCTGAGTTAGGAATGGATGAGCCAAACAATACGCTTTGTTTTTCACTAAAGTCTAAAATAAAGTGACCTAAAGCTTTGTCCTGCAATGTTCTAACAGATTTAAGTAGTTTTGTTTTTATTCAATAATTGGTATATTGAATGTTCGAGTTAGGAATGGTGTGACAACGCATTGCTGAGAAGTATGCCAATGCCTTCAGTCTGTTTGCCTATATCGTCAATATTTGCATCATGAATTGTAATATTAAAGCACCTGTGGGCTCTAATCTATGATGCCTCAAGGTGCGTGATTGTAGCACAGGAATTACAGGAGTTAATATGCAGACACTCGCATTCCACAAACAGTCAATTGATGCTGACCAGATTCAGTAAAAATCTGATGATCCACTATTGACATGTTAGAAAGTCTGTCGATTTGACATTTGGCTCACCTGGTTCAATTTCAAGCACAAAGATAGACACAAAATGCTGGAGTTATGGGCTGTCCCACTTAGGCGATTTTTCAGGCGACTGCCAGAGTGGAACACACACACATTGCTTCCTTCACCAGCCCGTTATACAGGCGGGGGACAGGTCAAGAGGACAGAGCGCTGTCTGAGTGAAATTCACACGGTGCAAAGCCAATGTGAAACAGACACACACCACGATGAACAGGAGGGTTGGCGCTGTAATTAAGACGGTGAAAGCACATTGTATGGGAGGGGTCACCTAAGAGGGGGGAGAGGGGGAGAGTGGAGGAAAAGGGGGGAGAAGATGAGGGAAGAAGAGGGGAGAACGAGTGACCTTACTGGTCAGTTATCCTTGGTTTGAGAAACTACTGCTTATGTTTTTTTCCCCCAGTAAGCCAATGAAATTCACTGGTCAGCACCGGCTACAACCTACAAAGACCTTTGACCTCCTGGCGACCTACCTACAGCACAAGAATTTTCGAACATGTTGAAAGATTCGCGGTGACCATAATGAGGCCGCGACTAGTTCCCAGAATGAGGGAACTCCTCAAGGCCATGAAGACGACCACCCGCCAACCACCCGCGAACATGTGACGACCATGTGGTGACCGCATAATCACCAGCAGTCCCCTAAAACGTCGCCTACGTAGGACAGGCCCATAACTTAGCGGGTCAGGCAACTTCTCTGGAGAGAAGGAATGGGTGACGTTTCGGGTCGAGATCCTTCTTCAGACTGGTTAGGGATAAGGGAAACGAGCGATGTAGACAATGGTGTATAGAGTTAGAGAACAATGAATGAAAGATATGCAAAAAGGTAACGACGATAAAGGAAAAAGGCCATTGTTAGCTGTTTATTGGGTGAAACCGAAGCCTGTGCGACTTGGATGGTGGAGGAATAGAGAGAGAGGGAATTTCGGGGTTACTTGAAGTTAGAGAGATCAATAATGCGCCATGATTCTCACACCTTTTAAAATGGCCACAACATTGTTCCCAAGCTCTTCCTAAATTCACGTGGTCCATAAGACCATAGGAGTGGAATTAGGCCATTTGGTCCATCGAGTCCACTCCACGATTCGATCATAGCTGATCAATTTTCCCTCTGAACTCCATTCTCCTGCCTTCTCCCATAATCCCTGACACCCTTACTAATCAAGAAGCTGTCAATATCCATTTAATAAAATACCCTATGCCTTGGCCTCTATAGCCATCTGTGTCAAGGAATTCTACAGATTCACCAGCCTCTGTCTAAAGATATTCCTCCTCATTGCCATTCTAAAGGTAAATCCTTTTATTCTGAGGTTGTGCGCTCTGGTTCTAGACACTCTCAACACTTGAAACATCCTTTACACCCAAATAGGCCTTTCATTATCTGTTAAGTTTTAATGAGATCCCCCCCCCCCCGCCTCATCCTTCTAAACTCCAGCAAGTACAGGCCCAGAGCCATCAAACGCTCCTCATAGATTAACCCATTCATCCCAGGGATCATTCTCGTAAACCTCCTCTGGACCCTCTTCATGGCCAATGCATCCTTATTCAGACCTGGAGCCCAAAACTGCTCACAATGCTCCAAATGTGTCCTCGCCGGCACCTTATAAAGCCTCAGCTTTACACCCTTGTTTAGATATTCTAGCTCCATTGAAATGAATGCTAGCCTTGCATTGCCTTCTTTACCAACTGACTCAATATGCAAATTCACCATTTGGGAATCCTGCACCAGTTCCCCCAAGTCACTTTGCACCTCTGATTTTGGAAATCTTTCCACTTAGAAAATAGTCTACGCGTTTCTTCCTTCTGCCAAAGTGGATGACTGTACTCGTTGCTGCGCTCTATTCCATTTGCCACGTCATTGCCCACTTTCCAAGTCCTTCTGCAAAACACTACCCACCCCTCCATCTACAGTATTTTCGTACCAAAATTCCATCATCCAAAGTCATTGATATACAACGTGAAAAGTTATGGACACAAAACGAGCCGCTGTGGAACACCACAAGTCACCTGCAACCAATCCGACAATACCCCAGTCCACAGACCAATGTCATAGACCTTATTAAGTCATCAAGGCTCGGTGCCCATGTTCCTTCTAAACTCATCCCGTTCACTGGCAAATCTCCGTGTTACATCTGAAAGTAAACTAAAAGTGGGTCGAACTATTAGTACGACTAGTAGTCCAGAAATTCTGCCACTCACCAAAGTGGCAAGAATGTTGGATTATCATAGATCTGTTTAGTGGGAGCATTCAGTAGTGGAGGCATTCAGCTTCTGCTTCTCCACACTACAAACTCAGTCACTGGAAGAGCATTACACCACACGCAGCTACATAACAGTCTCTTTCAGGCATGTTTTATCAAGCAGAAGTAAAAAAAAATGACCACATTAAAAAATAATTAAACCGACTAGTTTTGAGTAAAATGAGTGGTTAATTGGCCAATTAAGAGAAATGAGGGACTTACTGTTTTCACGCCAAAAAAGTTGCTGCATGTGCTTCAATGCACAAGTTTCATTTATTTTTTACAGAAATTATAAAGAATTATGGTCAACTGATATTTTCATCTCATTTTATTTAATTCCTAATCTTGTGGGGTCGGTTGAGGGTAAGTTTGCCCCCAGGCTTCTGGCACATGCTGGTAATCTCTGTGGGAGAGATGTCTGCCCACTCACACTTATGATCTCACCTTCTGTGTGTGTAGTTTGTGCTCCGCTCCTCACACCCCAGTGAATGGGATTTTATATTAGTTGTCCTGTACATTGAAACTTAAGCATCTTCTCTCAGACCACAGTTAAGTTCCTAAATGCTGTGACAGTTGTGTGTTGACTAAACTCCTGGGAAACTGACTTGAAATGCCATCATAGAAGGTAATTTACTGAGCTACAACTAAATAGAAAATTCACTCCAAAGATGTACAGGTTTGTTGGTTAATTGACTTGGTAAAATTTTAAATTGGCCCTAGTGTGTGTAAGATAGTGTTAGTGTGCGGGGATCACTGGTCGGCGCAGACTCGGTTGGCCAAAGGGCCTGTCTCTGCGCTGTAGCTCTAAACTAAACTAAACGTTGACGCGAAGATAGACACAAAAAGTTTGAGTAACTTAGCGGGACAGGCAGCATCTCTGGAGCAAAGGAATAGGTGACAATTCGTGTCAAGACCCTTCTTCAGATTAATGTCTCAACCCAAAACAACACCCATTCCTTCTCTCCAGAGATGCAGCCTGTCCCGCTGAGATACTCCAGCTTTTTGTGTCTATTTTCAGTGTAAACCAGCATCTGCAGTTCCTTCCTACACTAAACGTTGACACAGATATTTTTGCCTGAGATCAATAATATCCTTTATCATTTTTCTCTCAATGAGCAGAAAAGCAAATACACACATAGTTTTATTGGCCATTTGATTATTGAGTACTAAGTCTCCCAAATAATAGTTAATTACAAGAAGATTGTTTTTTACTGGAAGGTACAACATGCTGGAGTAACTCTACGGGTCAGGCAGCATCCCTGGAGAGCATGGTAGGTGACATTTTGGATGGGGACCGTTCTTCATTGATTCATATTGAAGATAGACCCAGTGGAATAGGCAGCATCTCTGGAGAGAAGGAATGGGTGACGTTTCGGGTCGAGACCCTTATTCAGACGTGTGACAGATTGCTTGTTTTTCTGTGATGTCTTAAAATTAAAGACTGTGCATTCAAATCCCTCCCTATTTTTCTCACAGACATCCCCATGGACACACTTCCGCATCTATAATCTTTAAGGAACTCCATGTGCTCTGCAATTCTCCAAATCTACTCTTTTTCAGTTTATTTATTTCACTCCATTATTAGCTTCAAAGTCAAAGTTAAAGTCAAAGTCAAAGTTAAAGTCAAAGTCAAAGTCAACGTCAATTTTATTCATGTTTAAGAAGGAACTGCTGGAAAAGCATAGGTATACAAAAATGCTGGAGAGACTCAGCGTTTCGGGCCGAAACGTTGCCTATTTCCTTCACTCCATAGATGCTGCTGCACCCGCTGAGTTTCTCCAGCATTTTTGTATACCTTCAATTTTATTCGTCACATGCACCCGAAGGTGCAGTGAAATGAATTTGACAGCAGCGATACACTTAAAAAGAACACACAATACACAATAAAATTTGACACAAACTGCATCTTCATTTTGCCAACATCTCTAGTTTGGGAATTTCCTCCCTAAACATTCCCAGCTGTCCAATTCTATCTCTTTCTTCTTTAAAATGTGATTTAAAACCCATTGGTTTGTTCAAGGTTTCGGCCACTTGTGTTAATTTTACCTGATGTGCCACTTGCTTCCCACCTTTCCGCTTAGTATACACTCCGAATCGTTTTCCTGTAGATAAACTGCATACAGGTATTCCACAATTCATGAATGTTTGATTTATGGATTTTTAATACATCGCTGGTGACCCTTTGTGGTGGGGGTGCCTTCAAATTAAATATCTATTTTTCACTGTGATTAATCACGCACCACTCACCATGCAGACAAATAGGTTTCACCATAGCTGTCAAGCATTTTACATAGCTTTTTCAAGTTATGACATTTTACTTCACCAAAAGTTTTCTAAATTGCATTTTTTCCATAAATCAAGGAATGGCTGTGGAAATTGGCTTTGAAGCAGTGAAGCGTTTCGAATAGAAGTCTTCTCTAATAGGTACATATTTCAATTTTGATTTTTTTTCTAAACTAGTCAAAGTTTTCTTGGTCATTTGTTATAACAACGAGCAACAGCACAAACAATTCCAAGGAATGCTTCCTTCAAGTTTCAAAATTCATTTACTTATAAAATCCAATTATTTTCGACAGCAGCAGAAATACAAAATTATGCAAGAATTTAAATGAATCAACTTTCTATTTGGGGTGATATAACTATAGGAACCAATATATTTTTCTGCATTAAACTGTGTGAATTGATTCATGAACCAATGGTATAGGGTTACATTGTTTCCTAACTGTTATAATTTATCACCAACATTTTTTTTAAATCACCAGATTCCAGCACCGTGCATTTGGACTTTTGCTAAAGCAATGTTTCAAAGAGCCACTTAAATCCGTCAGGCAAATAAACTCATTTACATCAGGCTCAACCAACATCCCTACTGTCTTTTCTCTTGATACAGGTGAGTCCTTGCAGTATTCAATTTTATCATTAAACCTTATTAGTGATTGGGGTAAAATAACATTATAACATTATAACTGCAAAGGGATGCATTGGTGAACCAACAGGGAAAGTTTAACAAATGATCATCTCAGGATGTGGGTATTGTTGGCCAAGTCAACATTTATTACCCAATCTTTGCCTTGTTTGCATTAACTCTGTTGCCAATCAAGCCACTTAGAGGTTCAGTTCAGTGAAGCAAATCAGTAGGTATGAAATCTTATATAGGCCAAGCTATGCAAGAAGACCAGTGTTTTGTCCCAAAAGGACAGGCATTAATGTCTGAGAAACAAATAATCACAAAATAGATAGAATCCATCGCAAGGTGCACGTGTAACAAGCCAACCTAATGGAATTTTAACACAAAACAAATCCAATGAAAATTTGACATGGAAGAAGTGGAATCCAGTGGGAGCGGCCATGAAAGGGACATGGCCTATTGGGAATTTAATACAATCACAATTCAATGAAACTTGCATGAACAGAGCATTATTCATTACAAAACGCTAACAGCGATTGACAAAATTAACATTGAAAGACAATTTAAAATCCGCTGATCCTGCTATGCAACTCCTTGAAACTATTGATTTTTTAGCGAGAATTCATTCAGCTTTCTTACTGAGCATCTGTGCTTCGGTAGCTATTTGCTCGTCTGTGGCTGTTATATTGTGAGCCTTCTTAGTGTTTTGAGGAAAAAAATAATTCAACTAAAATATGCTGGAAACTAAAATTAATTGAAGAGATATAAACTGGCATAATTGAGATGGGGCATAATTGGAAGAAGAGCATATACGCGTGGCTCATTGTTATGTAATTATGTGTATGATTGACCATAAGCTTTCTTTCCGAAGCTGGTCTAAATAATTTGATGCTGAGATCAACTATTGCCTACAAGAACATAACATTTTATTCCTTTAATTTTTCAAATATATATTTCAGGGGAAGATTAAATGTAATCCCATAGACACAAACTAGACTTATGGCAATAATCTCATTGCCCCGTATGTAAAAATTAAAGAATTTCACAGTACCTTGAATTAATTAAACATGATGATAAAGGAACCATGGAACATATATAGACACAAAATATATGGACATACAGGGAGATTAATATTGAATGTAAACTCCCGGAAACTTATACACATAAGTTCTTATAGTTACAATGGCGATATATGTCAGCTCCTTGTTGCAGTTATATTAAACAAATAAATTAATTATGAAGCACAATGTGTTTTAATATTTCTTAAGCTTTCCTATGTGTTAGCGATGTCTACCTCGCTGCTCGCCTTGTTAAGATACAAACCATTTGAACGGCTGGTTTAAATAGATCACTTGGTACTTGGCGTTGGATGTGTACACCTGACCGACGTTACAGACACAGTGAATAGAAACTGTCGGGATTCTTGCCGAGTTCTCGGTACAGTTAATGCTAATGTTTACTTATTTATTTTGCTTTGCGTGGAGCTCTTAATAAAGTAGCTTTCACCTCCTTCGGCGATTGTGTTTGATTATTTTTAAAAACTAACATCGTGAGGGCAAGTTTTATGTAGTTTAGCACTATGAAATATTATTGAGGAGGGGGAAATTGAATGGGATTTCAGGAGAAGTAAGGGGGCTATAAATTAATTAAACGGACGGGCTTAGGTGACAAAGAATTTCGACGATAAGTCATGGCAAGAGATGGAGGAATTTTGGATGGAAAGATTTTGTTTAAAACATTTGTTACTGATGGAAGTCAATGCAAACTTTAAGTTGGGAACATATTTAAAAGGAGTTATTGTCATTTTTTCCCCTCACTTCTTATTTTATTGTAATTACATTTGCATGCAATAATTTCCATTTTACTAAGACTATTGCGGTTCAGATAAAACTAATTAAAATTCTGTTTGTTTTTCCTCCTGGGAGATCAGGTCTGAGTTTTGACCCGTGCTTACATTTCAATAGTAAATTGATAGAAAGAGACTCGCCCGAGTGTTATCTCTATACAAGATGGCCCAATGACTCAACAAAGAGACACTTAACTAGTTTTACATATTTCTTTTTAGGGGGTAAAAAAGAGACGCAGTTAACTCGAGTCAAGAGAGAAAAGGCGGAAATGCATATCAAAAAGGTCATTAAAATTTGTAATCAGTCCCTATTGTATTGAAGGAAAAAAAGTGTTTATTTGAGGACAGAATGAGAGAGGAAGAGAGATGCTTGGAGAGCCTTATACAAACCTTGATTGTTGAGGAAAAGCAATTGTAAAGGGTCTGTGAGAAGAAGGTTTAGTACTTACTTCGAGATCTGTGGCTGGGCTTGAAGGAGTGTAGATGCCTCGTTCCTCTCAGAGGCCTGTCCGGCGGACAGGTACATTGACATCGGCAGACTTTAGAGCTCTCTGCCTCGACAAAAAGGTATAGATAAAGCAAGAGTGAAGCAAAGGAAGGCATCATGTAGGAAATGTGCTGGGGAGAGTTACCACCGTGGCCGGTAGCGACGGCAGCATCAGCAGCACCGACTTAGTCTGATGCCTGTCTCATTCCAGCCCCTTGGTAAATTATTGGAATTTGTTATCATGCATGTTTGCAACTGCTTTTGTGTTTTTCCTCTTCTTTTTCTAAGTTGTCGAACAATGGGGCAGAAAGGCTTGATGGCACCATGCTGGGACAAGGGCTGAGCTGGGGACCAGGGCTGACTGCAACATCTATGGAATCCAGAGAGGGGGAAAAGAAGAGAGAGCAAGATTCCCTTTGTAAAACCTCACTCGAAACTACACCGTCAGAAAAGCAACATTTCCAAACACAGAGGCATGCTCTGCATTTTTTTTTTTTCGCTTCTGAAATTTACCAGCAAAAAAAACACACAGATTTCTGTCCAGCTGAGTTGGTTTCTTCCTCTCCAGGATCGGGGAGGTAGAGGTTTACCATCCTTGAAAGATTGTCACATAAAGGATGTCAGCCCTTTAGAAATTCTGTTTTCAAACAGTATTGACTATCCTGTGATAGATTTTACCGCCTGTCTGCGCTGCCTTTGTGAGGTTTCTGTTGAGTTCGAACTGTTGGAAAGCAGGAGCAACAGTTTACAAAGAATGCCAAATGATTCTAAAACAGTAGCAACAGACAATGCCTCCCCCCACCAACCAAACAAATTGCAGCTTCAAATACAAATAAAAGTATCTGGGATTTTTTTAAGAGAAAATCTAAATTACATTTTATTTACTAGGCATTTCACCATTCTTAATAATCACTTGGAACTACTAAGCAATGTTTGGTTTTCAATTAGTTCTGTGGCTGTGTTCAGTAGCACCGAGTTAACCATGCCCAATGAAGCTGGGCTTGACTGTGGTTCCGAATGTGCTTAGTATTACCCTGTTTTACTGAACCAGCTTCCATTTGGATTTAGCTGGAATACAAATGAGACTTGACTGGATTCAGTTAACGTTCGTTAATGAATCCGCCATTTCACCTGATATTCAATACTGTTGACGTCATCGAGGTCAAGGAAGTGGATAGACAACTAGTGTGATGCCTCCCAGGATGGGTCTCACGTCCCCCCTCCCACCCCTATCATCTCCCCCCCCCCCTCCATTGCAATGTACAACATAGCTCTACCATCCTGGGGCGTGAGAGAGTCAAACAGTGACAAGAACCCCATCTCCAATTGTGAAGACTGTGATCTCAATTTGCTTGTGATGCTGAGATTTTTTTTTCTGAATTGTCTCTGTTTGTCAGGAATGTACATTCTGCCCACTGATTTACCACTTAATGGGATCACTTCCATTATTTATAGCTTCATGCCAATCCTCTTAGGTGATTGCTACTTAGGGCTATTCCCAGCAAGACTGTGAAGGAAAGAATTGCAGATGCTGGTTTACACTGAAGATAGACACAAATTGCTGGAGTAACTCAGCGTGACAGGCAGCATCTCTGGAGAGAAGGAATGGGTGAAGTTTCGGGTCGAGATCCTTCTTCAGGAATGCGTGATGTTTTGGGATGAGGTCCTTCTTCAGACTCAGGGGAGAAGTAATCTAGAGATATGGAAGGGCGAGGTGTGAAAACCACTGTTCAAAGCAGACGATGATAAGGAAATGTAGAATGATACATTGTTGGCTGTGGGGAAGGTGATATGGAGGTGACAGTACTGAAGTTTAAATCAGCATCTGCAGTTCCTTCTTACACACTGACAGTCCTTCTGATTAATTTTACTGATTGTATGCCTCCTTGTCAACTTCCCCTCAGCTGACAATGTACCATTCTACATTTCCTTATCATCGTCTGCTGTGATCTGTCATTTTCACACCTTACCCTTCCATATCACTGGACACCCTCTCCCCTGACTCTCAGTCTGAAGTTCATTAGGTTCACAATATTATCTGGACAAGCACTTAGAGTCTTACAGTGTGGAAACAGATCCTTTGGCCCTACTTACCCTTGCCAACCAAAGTGCTTCATCTAGTCCCACCTGCGTGCATTTGGCCCATATCCCTCCAATCCTTCCCTATCAATGTACACGTCCAAATGTCTTTTAAATATTGCTATAGTACCTGGTCCAACTATCTCCTCTGCAACTTATTCCATTTACCCACCTCCCTCTGTGTGAAAAAGTTGCCCCTCAGATTCCTACTAATTCTGTTTCTTGATTACCCTACTCTGGGCAAAAGACTCTGTGCATCTACCCTATCTATTCCCTTCATGATCTTATACAGTACACCTCTATAAGATCCTCCCTCATCATCCTGCCCTCCAAGGAATAAAGTCCTAGCCTGCTCAACCTCTCCCTATAGCTCACATACTCGAGTCTTGGCAGCATCCTCGTAAATCTTCTCTGCACTCTTTCCAATTTAACAACATATTTCCTAAAGGATTGAATTACCAACTGCCGGTAAACAGGATTAGTATAGCTAATTGCTTAGTGGTCAACATGGTGGTGCAGTGGTAGAGTTGGTGCCTTACAGCGGCAGAGACCTGGTTTCTCTCCTGACCACGTGTGCTGTCTGAATGAAATTTCCCCCGTGACCTGCTTGAGTTTTCTCCGGGTGCTCCGATTTCCTCCCACACTCCAAAGATTTTGGTAAAATTGTAAATTGTCCCTCGTGTGTGTAGGATAGTCTTGGTGTGCAGGGATCACTGGTCAGCACGGATTTGGTGGGCCGAAGGGCCTGTTTCCACGCTGTATCTCTAAACTAAACTAAACTAAACTAAACTAAACATGTTTAAGAAAGAACTGCAGATGCTGGAAAAATCAAATGTAGACAGAAAGTGCTGGAGAAACTCAGTGGGTGTGGCAGCATCTTTGGAGAGAAGGAATTGGCGACGTTTTTGGTCGAGACCCTTTTTCAGACCTCTAAACATGGATAGACACAAAAAGTTGGAGTAACTCAGTGCAACTGGCAGCATCTCTGGAGAGAAGGAACGGGTGACATTTCGAGTCGAGACCCTTCTTCCGACTGGTTAGGGATAAGGTGAACGAGAGATATAGACAATGATGTAGGGCACTAAAGAACAATGAATAAAAGATATGCAAAATAAATAACCTAAACTAAACATGGAGATGGTGGGCTGAATGGCCTGTTTCTGTGCTGTATGATGCTGTAATGAAACACATAATAAATAGGAGATAAATACTATTGGAAGAAGTTGTGAGCGCAGCAATATTGAACCATTTATAGCTGCAAAGGCCATCATTTGCTGGTTTGATCCTTCACCTGCAAGACTCGCTCGCTGCAGGGGCAAGACTGCCACGCTCTCGTTCGCCTGTCAGGTAGTCCAGGAGCAGGCCCAAACGGCGGGGGCCCATTTTCTCCCAATTTGACCTTTAAATTGGGCCCTAATCATCCCTGTGGGGAAACAGCACATTGTAATCCCCCTTGCTGATGGGATACCATTTTCCTGAGCCGCGGGATCCCATCGATCCAGCCTGACAGGCTGAGCTCTAACAATGCATGAAATGGAGTGAGGCAGAGGCCCCAGAAGCAAAACCTTTGTCCTGCCGCTCGGCAGGTGATTGGAACGGAGCTGTGGCCCACACACGACCTCGACCTTAGAATTGCAAGGTACAAGCATCCAACCCCAGGTTGCTCGGCTTTTGCTGCTGAATCGAAAATGGAGTCCCTGGATGTGTTTGCGAGTTAGTTAATTTCAAAGTACATCCTACTCCGACGGAGCTGCAGAGAAAAGGAGGCACATCGGAGATGTGAGGGCCTGAAAGTGTTTTTTGTGCTCAGACAAAGGAGCGCTGGGCAATGATGGACTTCTGCCTGACTGGAGTTCAATAGAGGTGGCCCCAGCCCAGGGCTTCACTCTCCTTGCAGACCGCGTCCAGCTGGCTGTCAAACAAAGAGGCGGCTCTCGATGTGAAATGACGTGCCATTGAAAACGGGCTTTGTTTCAATTATTTTCCCACTATGGGAGAAAGTAGCCGCTCGGAGGGAAGGGAGGCCTTGATTAGCCCAGATCGCTCAGAAGCGTGTGATGTGCAAGAAAATAAAGTGGTTGTTGTCGGGGAGGGGGGGTTGGGGGGGGGGGGGGGGGGGGGGGTTAGATTGTGTGATGTGGATTCTGGGCATGTGCCAGCTATGATAGTTTGGACACAGACAGTCTGGGCTGACCGACAGTCTCCCAATCACAGCTCAACCCAGGAATGATCTCACAAAATTAGCACAAGTCACTGCCACTTAAACAAATCCTTAATGAAATATTATTGCAACTGAACCAAACTCAAATTAAACAACCTTTTCCCCCGCTAATCCAAATTGAACCTTACTCTTTAAAGGGACATTAGCTCTGAATGCTGTCCAGCACAGGATAAATACTGTAAAGTAATTCACAATAACACTGAGACCTTTCAGTTTAGTTTTTAGCAATACTGAATGGAAATTGGCACTTCGGCCCACCTAGTCCACACCGACAATCGATCACCTGTTTGCACTAGTTCTGTTATCCCGCTTTCATAGAAACATAGAAACATGGAAAATAGGTGCAGTAGGAGGCCATTCGACCCTTCGAGCCAGTAACGCCATTCATTGTGATCCTGGCTGATCATCCCCAATCAATAACCCGTGCCTGTCTTCTCCCCATATCCCTTGATTCCACTAGCCCCTAGAACTCTATCTAACTCTCTCTTAAATCCATCCAGTGATTTGGCCTCCACTGCCTCCTGTGGCAGGGAATTCCACAAAGTCACAACTCTCTGGGTGAAAAAGTTTTTTTCTCACCACAGTCTTAAATGGCCTCCCCTTTATTCTAAGACTGTGGCCCCTGGTTCTGGACTCGTCCAACATTGGGAACATTTTTCCTGCATCTAGCTTGTCCAGTCCTTTTATAATTTTATATTTTTCTATAAGATCCTCCCTCAACCTTCTAAACTCCAGTCAATACAAGCCTAGTCTTTTCAATCGCTCCTCATATAACAGTCCCGCCATCCCTGGGATCAATCTCGTGAACCTACGCTGCACTGCCTCAATCACAAGGATGTCCTTCCTCAACTTTCTCATCCACTCCCACCACAATTGGGGCAAATTCACAGAAAGCCGATGAACCTACAAATCCGCATGTCTTTGGGATGTGGGAGGAAACCGGAGCACCCGCAGTAGTCACAGGGAGGGTGTGCAAACTCCACACAGACAAGTTTCTGGCGCTGTGAGGAAGCAGCTCTAGCTCTGCCTTCAGTGTCGCCCCTATCTCTCACAGAAAAATCTCAAGAAATACCTTATATTCAGTTCAATTAAACATTTTTTTTAACATGATTAATAGCAATACAAAATAGCAAAAAAATGTTTGAAGCGGTAACGACCAGAGAAACTATGGCCATTGGCCATGGAGAGACAGAGAATATAGAGAGCTTCTGACAAATTGTGGCAAGGATCAGCTGAAAACCTGAAACATTGATGGGGAGATTTTAATTTGAAATGGAGTATTCGAGGTAAGGAACCAAGGCAGGCTAATGGAAATAAATGAGCCATGGCTAGGTAGCACAGTGGCATAGTGGCATAGCGAGGAGGAGCGTTGCTGCCTCACTGCTCAAGTGACCCAGGTTCGATCCTGACCTCTGGTGCTGTCTACATAGCGTTTATATATTCTGCTAAAATAGACAGAATGTGCTGGAGTAAGTCGGCGGGCCAGGCAGCATCACTGGAGAAAAAAGATGGGTGATGTTTCGGATCGGGACCTTTCTTTACACTGCAAGTAGGGGGTCGGGCAGGGAGTGAAGAGCCGGAAGCAAAAAAAGACCAGGACCAATCATGGCCAGCCACAAATAACCTCAGGCAAGGCGGTACCTGGTAGGTTCATTGTTGGCTGGGGAAGGTGCTTCTTCTGTCGTATGTCTTTTAGACCTGCAGCTCCGTTGAGGCGAGCCAGGCCAACATGTCATCGTCCAGGTCAATCAGACCTCGTCCCTGCTGTCTCCTCCCATCCCCCAGCCTTCGGGCTCCTCCTCCTTTTTCCTTTCTTGTCCCCGCCCACCCCCGCCCCTGATCAGTCTGAAGAAGGGTTTCGGCCCGAAACGTTGCCTATTTCCTTCGCTCCATAGATGCTGCTGCACCCGCTGAGTTTATCCAGCTTTTTTGGTTACCTTCGATTCTCCAGCATCTGCAGTTCCTTCTTAAACACTCGTTCACCATTCGGTGGCCGGTGTTTGGGGCAACTGGTGACGATGTGCTCCACTGTTTGTGTTGGGTCCCCACATTCGCAGGAGGCGCTGTCCACAAGGCCCCACCTCTTCATAGCTACTCCATAGCGTCCGATGCCTGTCCGCAAGCGGTTGAGGGTTGTCCACTGCTTTTGGGGGCAGGACCTGGCCAGGGACATCCATGGGGTCATCGATGTACTGGTGGGGAAGGTTCAATCTCAAGAGAAACAATGTGGAGAACTGTGGAGTTGGTAAAACAATTAGAGGAAGGAGACAAGGAATGAGAGGGGAGCAGGAGGGAGTGTGAGATGAAATCACTTCAAATTAGAGAATTCAATGTCCATGCCGTTGGATTGTAAGCTACGCAAGCAAAATATTCTTCTCATCGACTTCCAGAATGCTCTGGTTTCCTTCCAAAAATATAAGGGTGGTCAGGTAAATTGACCACAGCAGATTGCTTTTTGTACATAGGTGATTAGTAAAATCTAGTGGAATTGATGGGCAAATCAGGAGAGTCAAACTTAAACACCTTCGAGAATCAAACGGGATCTGTGTAGTTTTCATGTAAATGAGTGCTTGGTGGTCAGTGTGCATTCAATGGGCCGAGAGCTACTGTTTCCATGCCTTATGACTCTAATTAAATAGCAGAATGGCCTTGTGTTGTTCCTATTGACAGTTAAGGGTAGATCATGCAAAGACCAAAGCAGCCATTCCATATTCAAAGAGCTGATATGTCAGTCATTTTAATTCACATATTTATAAATTACAAAGTTCAGAAAAATGTTAATATATTCATAAGTTTGTAAGATCTAGGAGCAGAATTTCGGCCATTCGGCCCATTAATGCTACTCCACCATTCAATCATGACTGATCTATCTTTCCCTCTCCTCCATTATCCTGCCCTCTCCCCATAATTCCTGACACCGCTACTAATAAACAATCTGTCAATCTCCGCTATATCCACCCATAAATGGCCTCCACAGCTTTCTGTGGCAATTAATTTCAGAGATTCACCTCCCTCTGACTAAAGGAATTCCTCCTCATCTCCTTTCTAAGACTCTCCCACCAGGAAAACATCCTCTCCACATCCACCCGCTCCAACCTTTCACTATTTGATGTTTTAATGAGGTTCCCCCACATCCTTCTTACCTGCAGCAAGTACAGGTTTTTTGCTCCATAACTCTATATTGTCATTCTCTAACTACCACATTGACCATTGTACAAGATGACGTCAGCAACTTATCATAGACACAAAATGCTGTAGTAACTCAGTAACTCAGTGGGACAGGCAGCATCTCTGGAGAGGAATGGGTGACATTTCTGGTCGAGACCCTTCTTCAGACTCATCAACTTATCTCTACACAGTGTTTTTTTCCTGTCTACAATAAGGTGCAGGGATACATGGTTATTAAACATACATGTTATGTGGCCGTTAACTGAAATAACAACATGTAACTTTCTAGAGGTGCCGATACACATTACCAATGCAAAGTGTGACAAAAAATCAACAACTCTACAGCGATCCTGTCCTCACCCTTTCAGAGATACTCCCTTTCTTCTATGCATCCTTCCATTACCCTCTCTGCAACTTCAAATTAATTAGTTTTCTCTCCTCCCCAATTCTGATAAGACATTATTAATGAAAACGTTTAATTTCACTTTCCACTGATATTTGCACAATCTTCTGAATGTGTCTACAACTTCTCTTTTCATTTCAGATTTCCAGTATTTGCAGATTTTGATTATCAGTTAGAAACTAATCTACATGTAATTGTTAATTGTGTTTCCAAAAAATCACCAGTTGAAGTTTCCCACCTGCTGTTTAGCCTGTAGCTGAGCTGGTTAAGAGGATGGAACTTCAAAATGGTGTTGCTGTTCTGATCCATCTGCTATTCATGCACTTGGCAGCCATTATCACAGGTTTAGTGCAGTGCAGTTTATTATTGTAACATGTACCAAGGTAGTCTGGATAAAGTCTGATAGTGCGATTAAAGATACAAGTCTTCAATGATGTAGATGGGAGGTCAGGATCGAACTCTAGCTGATGAGTGGACCATCCAGTTGCCTGATAGCAGCTGGGGAGAACCTGTCCCTTAATCTTGAGTTATTTATATGCTACTTCCTGGAGTAATTGATACTAATGCTTTCTCCAACATGCTTCCAACACATTTCCCAGGAGGTGGTGCTTGCATTACAACGTAAGGAGGAGGTCCTTTGAGTGCATAAAGTCAATGCCTACACAGGGCAATCCTACTTTCCCAATTTTCCCTCCAGCATTTCTCCTGTATTCCGATCAACCTCTGCTAACCATTCTTCCACCTCCCTTCCACCAATCACCAACACAATAGTGACCAACCTACCAACCAACATACCTTTGGAATTTGGGGAATAACAGATGACCAAGGAAACCCATCCAGTCACGAGGAGAATGTTCAAATTCAAAGAGAACAGCAGAGGTAACGATCAAACTCAGATCACTGGTGCTGTGAGGCAGCAGCTCTACTAGCTGTGCCACTGGGAGCACAAATTGCACTCATAGTGCCCAACTAACAAGCATCATCAAACCCAACTTGGTTGTGCCCTACTTGGTTCAATAAGCAACGATCTATATGACCGATTAAAGTGATGATGTAATTTCTTCTAGGGAATCTGAATAAGACTCCTGATCGGAAACGCTGTCTATCCTTTCCCTCCAGACCCACTGAGTTACTTCAGCAGTTTTTGTTTCGCTCAAGAATCCAGCACCTGTAGCTCCTTGTGTCTCCATGTCATTTTTTACAATATTCACAGATTCAATAGACAATAGAGAAAAGACAATAGGTGCAGGAGTCGGCCATTTGGCCTTTGATCCAGCACCACCATTCAATGTGATCATGGCTGATCATCGCCAATCAGGACCCCGTTCCTGCCTTCTCCCCATATCCCCTGACATCGCTATTTTTTAAGAGCCCTATCTAGCTCTCTCTTGAAAGCATCCAAAGAACCTGCCTCTACCGCCCTCTGAGACAGAGGATTCCACAAACTGACAACTCTCTGTGAGAAAAAGTGTTTCCTCGTCTCCGTTCTAAATGGCTTACTCCTTATTCTTAAACTGTGGCCTCTGGTTCCTCTCTTAAGGGAGCTATGCTCGAATTCCCAATATAAATACCCATAGATAGATTGTGTAGGCAATGGCAGGGCTCTGGGGAGTGTTAAGGAGCAGAGAGATCTTGGAGTGCAGGTACTCAGTTCCTTGAAAGTGGCTTCAACAGGTAGATAGAGTGGTCAAATAGGCTTTCGGCACACTGGCCTTCATCAGTCAGGTTATTGCGTATAGAAGTTGGGATGTTATGTAGAAGACATTGGCAAGGTCACATTTGAAGTAATGTGTTCCGTTTTGGTCACCCTGCTCCAGGAAAGAATTTGTGAAGCTGGAAAGAGCCCAGGGGAGATTTACAAGGATGTTACCAGGACTTAAGAGTCTGAGGTGTAGGGAGAGGTCAGGCAGGCTAGAAGTTTATGCGTTGGAGTCTTTTACGCAGAGTCGGGGAGTCAAAAAACATAGGTTTAAGGTAAGAGGGCTAAGATTTAATTGAAACCTGAGCGGCAATTTTTCCACATAGTGGCTATGCAGAATGGGCTGCCGGAAGAAATAGTTGAGGCAAGTACTATAACAACATTACATTTGGACAGGTGCATGGATAGGAAAGATTTTGTGGGGTATGGGTGAAACGCAGGCCGGTGGGATTAGTACATATGGGACATCTTGGTCAGCTTAGGCAAGAGGGGCCGAAGAGTAAGTTGGGCTTGTTTCCATGCTGTACGACTGCCAGACTGCATGGGCACAATTAAACATTGGTTTGAGAACTTTTCTGCCATCAAGGGAAATTTGGCTGGAAAAATAACAGCTTCCTAATGACATATGCTGCAATTAATATGCAAATCAATCAGCAGGATCAGGCATTGTAGAATACATCCCGAGTGGCAAACCTGAACTTGTTCAACTGGTGCTTTTCCGCCATTTGGTTTGCACATAAAATATCTGAACTTTAGCCTCTTTTTATTGCAAAGTTGTTGCTGGATTTGCACATGAATCGCTCATTATACTCTCGGCAGGAAGTTAAGTTTGGTAATTAGTGATGTAAGTGCGTTTTTAACTAAGCTATAATTGTCAAGCAATTCAGTCTGGAATTGGAATTGTGGAGTTAAATTCTTCAGTCGAAGAATTCACAGAAATCTGGAAAATATACGACCTGGAGCCCAGAAGTTGAATTGTTTTGTGCTTTTTTTTCCCAGCATTGTCTAATCCAAAATCGATTTAACCAGGAGTAAATTGCTCTGGCAATCATTTTTGTTTAATACTAGACATGCTTGCACCAAAGAGAATAACGACAAACATTAGCAGGACATTGCTTGGGGCACACAAGAGATTGCACTTGCTATAATCTTGAGCAAAATACAAGGTGCTGGAGGAACACAGGGGCCAGGTAGCATCAGTGGGGAGAATGGATAGATGATGTTTCAGATTGAAGAAGGGTCCTGACCTGAAATGTCACCTGTTATTGTAAGATGTCTCATTTGTTCTTCTCCCCACTCCTGTTAGGCAGAAAATTGAATGTGCACACTGCCAGATTCAGGAACAGCTTACAGTATGTCCCTGTGTTATCAGCCCTTCGGATGGTCCTTCCATAAGCTAGGATACTGTCTGATTCACCTCTACCCCATTGTGTTCTTTGGATTTTCTCTATGGAACTGCTGCATTATAATGCTGAGAACTATATCCTGCAATCTGTATCTTCCCCTTTGCTCCACGCACTGTACTTGAATTTGGCTTGATTGTATTTATGTATAGTATTATGTTATTTTATTGGATAGCATGTAAAACATAGCTTCCCAATGTACAATGGTACATGGGACAATAATAATTCTAATCCTAAACCTATTCTCTCCACAGAGTCTGCCTGACCTGTTGAAGTCCTCCAGCACTTTGTTCATTAACTAGGGCCTGTGACTTTTTCAGTTATGAAGAGAGACTGGATAGGCAATACAATACAATACAATACAATACAATACTACTGTTTATTTGTCATTTGAACCTCACATGAAGTTCAAACAAAATTTGGTTTCTGCAGTCATACAACAAGAAAAGAACCAAGACACACACCAACACAATCCACACAAACATCCATCACAGCGAATCTCTTCCTCACTGTGATGGAAGGCAAAGTCTTGTCTCTCTCCTTCTCTCCATTCTTCTCCCGATATCAAAGTCAAAGTCAATGCCCCCGATGGGCGCTAGCAAGTCCCGCGGCAGTTTAAGCCGTGCCGGGTGATGTAAGGCCCCGCTCCAGGTCACCTTCAACCCCGCAATTCAGGTGGGAGAAGTCGCCGTTGCCGGTGCCCCGCAAAGCGGTCTCCCACCGGGGACCCGCGAGCTCCCGGTGTCACCATCCACCAGAGTCGGGTCGCAGCAGCGCGCCACCGTAGCTCTCCACGCTCCGAAGCCGGCCAGATCCACGATGGTAGGTCCGCAGCTCCGCCGGCTCCGCGACTTGAGCCCCCAGGTCATTCCAGTTGGAGGCCGCTCCACGGTGCTAGGCCCCAACGACAACGGAGACCTAAAGGGGAAAAGGTCAGGTCCCCGTACAGGGAAGAGACTTAAAAGTTTTCCCCACCCACCCCCCCGCCCCCCACACATACACAGTCAAAAACCCACTACAAACTATACCCTCAACAGGTCAATAAAATAAAAAAAAGACAGACGAACTGCAGAGGCTGTGCTTATTCTCCATGGAGTAGAGAAGGCTGCATTGGGACCATAGTGAGATACGCAAATCTACACGGGACATAGATAGTTAGATGGCAAGAAGTGTAGGAAAGAACTACAAATGCCGGTTTAAATCAAAGGTAGACACAAAATGCTGGAGTAACTCCTCCTCCGGCATCTCGTTCCATACACCTACAACCCTTTGTGTAAAAATATTACCCCTCTGTTTCCTATCAAATTTTTCCCCCCTCACCTTAAACCTATGTCATCTGGTTCTCGGTTCCCCAGCTCTGGACAAAAGGCTGTGTGCATTTACCTGATCCATTTCTCTCATGATTTTATACACCTAACCCTAACCCTAACCCTAACCCTAACCCTAACCTGATGTACTATGGAAATAGTTGGAATTCGATTTTCAAGGCATAAGTTTTAAATGTATCTTCTTTTCTTAATTTAACTTTCTTCTCTTTTTTTCCTCTCCTCATTGAAACATTCTTGTCCTCCCCTCAAATATCTTTTTTTTTTAATATCTCACACCCGCTTTCTCTCGTTATTGTTGCTCTGTTGAGTTCTCAGTAGATTAATCTTATTCCTCTGTTTGGGCTCTATGAAGCATAAAAATCCCAAGCTGTGGCGTGCAGCGAAATGCTTAACTCACAGGGTGTGTGCTGTGATATGGCCTGTACAGGCTGGATTCATCGCTAAGTAAATGACTGGTGTTTGGAACTTCAGCCACAAGCCAAACTCCTCTCAGGGTCAAACTTCGCCCTGTACATCTTTCTCTCACAGACTGGATAGTGACACATTTGTGTAAATCAAGGATCCATTCCGACAGAACTAAATGCAAAAGACAGAAGTCTTTGGGAATGGAGGGGATGGGAAGGGAATGGAGGGTTATGATCTGAGCGCAGGTATATGGGACTAGGGGAGATTATGTGTTCGGCACGGACTAGAAGGGTCGAGATAGCCTGTTTCCGTGCTGTAATTGTTATATGGTTATATGGTTATAAGTCTCTTATTGGCAGAACTAACTTTTTTTTCCCCCAAGATTTATATTTTAATTAAAAAACAGTTTTATATTCCTCTTTCATTAAGATTAGAGTTTGCTTTCAGGATATCTAGTTCATTAAACGCTATAAGTGAATATTACATTTTTTTTCTTTAAATGAAGGGCGGCAGGGTAGCGCAGCAGTAGAGTTGCTGCCTTACAGCGCTAGAGGTTCGATCCTGACTATGGGTGCTGTCTGTACGGAGTTTGTACATTCTTCCTGTGACCTGCATGGGTTTTCTCCAGGTGCTCCGGTTTCCTCTCTACATGCCAAAGTCATACAGGTATGTGGGTTTAAGGTGAGACGGGAAAGATTTAATTGGAACCAGAGGGGTAATTTATTTACACAAAGGGTTGTGGGTGTATGGAACACCCTGTTACACTAGGTCCCAGGAATGAACTTTGTGAACCCTGACGGCATTATATCCATTGCATGTATATTTCTTAAACATAAAAATCTAAATGATAATCAGGACTCTAAACTTGCATCAACATTTTCTTACCTTTCCACTCCATTACTTTTGCAACAATAGCCCAAAAGTCTATTAGACTTGCTAATTACTTGCTACCTGCATGTCAAGTCAGTGTTCAGATGTCAGACCGCTACGGGGAACGCTGGTCGGTGCGGACTTGGTAACCTGAAGGGCCTGTTTCCACGCTGTATTTCTAAAACTAAACGGAAAAAAACAGAGGCACTGACTCTTATTTCAAGCCATCCCAGGATCAGCCTTGCCCGCCAGTGCTGTCTACGTGGAGTTTGTATGTTCTGCCTGAAATCACGGGACTGGACTGAGTTAGTTTGTCCTGTTGAATCCTGGCATCTTCAGGATACATCAGTTCGACATAGGTTCAGCGTCTTCATCTGGGGCTTGTTGTGACCCTGCCTACCGTTTGCTCCTCCTTGAAATACAAGATCTGACAGTAAGTCCCAACCAAGTATAAACATAAGTTCTAGGAAACAGCAGACTGAGATTATGATCTCATGAGGCAGCTATAACATTTCTTACTCAGTGATATGACAAAATATGATGAGCGTTTGACAGCACTGAATGAGGGGGGACCTCATTGAAACGTACAGAATAGTGAACGGCTTGGATAGAATGGATGTGAAGAGGATGTTTCCACTGGTGGGAGATTAGAGGTAGTCTCAGAATTAAAGGACGTTTTTTTTAGGAAGGAGATGAGGAGGAATTTCTTTAGTCAGAGGGTGAATCTGTGGAACTCTTTGCCACAGAAGGCTGTGGAGGCCGTCAGTGTGTATAGTTAAGGCAGAGATAGACAGATTCTTGATTAGTACGGGTGTCAGAGGTGTAGGAAGGAACTACAGATGCTGGTTTAAATCAAAGTTAGACATAAAATGCTGGAGTAACTCAGCGGGACAGGCAGCATCCCTGGAGAGAAGGAATGGGTGACGTTTCAGGTCGAGACCCTTCTTCAGATATCAGGCCTCTTTGGGTGTCAATGGTTATGGGGAGAAGACATGAGAATGGGGTTAGGAGGGAGAGAGAGATCAGCCATGATTGGAGGAGTAGACCTGATGGGCCGAATGGCCTAAATACTCTCCTATTTCATGATCTTATAACCTTATGACAGTGTTTCTGATGCATCGTGAGCTACTGTAACCACGAGGAACTCTGACTGAATCTTCCCATCGCTTTTTCTGAGCTGTTGGGCTATGATTATCCATCCCTTTACAGTGAAAGCCATTGAGGTTTGTACTTCCCCCACTGATACATATCATTTTTTACCAAATCTCTTTCAGAATCGCTTACATCAAAATGCAAGAGTTTTAACTTTGTTCTATGCATTTAGCAAATTTAATATGGAAATGCCACTTTAAAATACTATCCCACGGTACGAGTTCATTCCAAGAGTTCTCCCGAGTTTGCCCTGATTCGAACTCGGAGATTTACGGTAATGGCCACTCGTCGGTACTCGGGGCTCTCGTGGACATTTTTCATCATGTTGAAAAATCTTCATGAGTCTTCCCGTGCTTACCTGCCATTAGCGAGTCTTTCCGAGTACCTGCCATTAGCGCTAAGAGACGTCCCCGAGCTCCGACGTACCCACTACATTCATTCTCTGTGCTGACCACGAGTTTGATTTTTTTGATGTGGTGTTGCTGCCTCTAGCCATGCGAAGAATGGGCGTGTTGATGCCAACCCTCACCAGAGACCTCACTTGCCTCAGCCCTATTCTCCCCATTTACCTCGAGTACTCCTGCTCCACTTCTACCTACACTCTCCCCACAGATCCCCACTCATCTCATTTACGTGACTGCTGAAGACTGTCCCACATTGATGCCCCTGCTCTGGTTTGGTAAGACCTCTGTAAATGTTACGGCAACAAGGGTCACTCACGACACCTATCTCAAACTGATGGAGATTTACACCAAGGCCAGATATTGCCCGTACCCCAATATTAGTTTGTCAAGCTTGATATTGTAGTGTCTGAGATTATGAATGTCCTCCTCTCTGCCCTTCTTTCTCTCCACGATGCTCCTTGAAATCTAACTGTGCTGAAGCTTTCTGTCAACATTCATAATCTCACCACGGCTGGAGTGTCAAACTTTATTTGTCTGCTGTTGCTGTGACGTGTCTTGGGGAATGTTACCGTGTTAGAGGAGCTGTATGAAGATTGATGCTTGAAGGAATGGTGTGGAAGTTGAGAGGCGTCTAAACTGTGTCTAAACGTCTCTAACCCAGGCAGACATCTATTTTTAAAGTGTGATAAATGACTTTGGGACTTAAATTTTTGCACGAGAAAGTCTCCACTGCCTGGGATGCCAACAAAGTGGTGACCAGTTCTGAAGCCCATATCTTATTCTGGACATCAGAACTACTCGGAACCACTGCTAACAGGGGCAACATCACAGTACAGAATATACTGTACTGTTTGTATTGTTGAACTATACTTGTACAGAAACTAGTAACTGCATATACTGGTTTACAAAAACAAGGGGCACAATGTTTGGGGGCTGTACACTGGCGTAATGGTAGAGCTACCACATTACAGCACCAGAGACCCGGGTTAGATCCCAACTTCGGGTGCTGTCTGTACAGAGTTTAAACGTTCTCCCTTGGGGTTTTCTTCAAGTGCTCTGGCTTCCTCCCATATTCCAAAGACGTGCAGGTTTGTAGGTTAATTGGCTTCAGTAAAATCCAGTGTATGGGATGGTGTTCGTGTACGGGGTGATTGCTGGTCAGCATGGATTCGGTGGGTTGAAGGGCCTATTTCCACGCTGTATCTCTCACGTCTAAAGTAACTCAGCAGGTCAGGCAGCATCCCTGGAGATAGACACAAAAAGCTGGAGTAACTCAGAGGGACAGGCAACATCTCTGGAGAGAAGGCATGGGTGATGTTTTAGGTCGAGACCCTTCTTCAGACCGGTTAGGGATAAGGGAAAGGAGAGAAAAAGTCAGTGATGTGGAAAGATATAGAACAAATGAATAAAAGATATGCAAAATAGTAACAATGATAAAGGAAACAGGCCATTGTTAGCTGTTTGTAGGGTGAAAATGAGAAGCTCGTGCGACTTGGGTGGGGAGGGATAGTGAGCGAGGGAATGCCGGGACTACCTGAAGTGAGAGAAATCAATATTCATACCACTGGGCTGCAAGCTGCCCAAGCGAAATATGAGGTAAACAAAAATGCTGGAGAAACTTAGCGGGTGAGGCAGCATCTATGGAGCGAAGGAAACAGGCAACGCTTCGGGCCGAAACACCTCCCCAGAAATATGAGATGCTTTACCTCCAATTAGCATTTAGCCTCACTCTTACAATGGAGGAGACAGAGGACAGAAAGGTCTGTGTAGGAATGGGAAGGAGAATTAAAGTGTCCAGTAACCGGGAGATCAGTTTGGCTCACGCGGGCTGAGCGAAGGTGTTCTGCGAAACGACCACCCAGTCTGCGTTTGTATAAGAATCCACATCCTGAACAATGGATACAGTAGATGAGGTTGGAAGAGGAGCAAGTGAAACTCTGCCTAACCTGAAAGGACTGTCGGGGTCCGTGGACAGAGTCGAGGGAGGAGGTATAACAGCTGTTGCATCTTCTGCGGTTGCAGGGGAAGGTACCTGGGATCCGGAAGTAGCGGCGCTGCCTAAGCAGCTGTGGCTCGCCTGCAGTCCGTCTGGTCTTTCTTTTGTTGTTGTTTTCTTGTCCTGTTTTAGCTAGTTAATTTGAGTTATTAGGTTGGGTATGTGTGTGGGGGGGGGGGGAGAAACTTGTTTTAGTCTCTTCCTTCGGGGGGGTGCGACTTTTCTTGTCGTATCCCCCGTCTCCGTCCGCGCTGAGGCCTAATGGCGGAGGTGGTGGCCTCCAACTGGGACCGACCTCAAGGCTCTGGAGGCAGAGCCAGCCAGGACTTACCAGCGTTAGGCTGGCCGACTTCAGGGCTGTGGCGGCGCTGTGGTAGCGCTGCGGCGGCGGCAGCCCGACCTTGGAGGTTCGGCCGCGGGCCAGTGGTCGACATCGTCGGGAGCTCGCAGGTCACAGGTTGGTGACCTGTTTTCCCAGAGCTCCCGCAACTACAGCTGCGTCCGCTGGACTGGAGAGAGGCAGCTTTGGCAGCTTCGACCGCTCCGGGCCCCGGACTTTGGACTGACTTACCATCACCCGGCGGGGTCACAACATGGGAGGCCTGGATCGCCTCAGCGCAGAGGGAGAACAAGGAGGGAAGAGACAAAGACTTAAGACTTTTGCCTTCCATCACAGTGAGGAGGTGCCTGGTGAACTCACTGTGGTGGATGTTAAATTTGTGTTTATTGTGTGTTTTATTATTTTATTATATGTAAAGGCAACGAAATTTCGTTCAGACCGAAAGGTCTGAATGACATTAAAGGATACTTTGACTTTGACTTTGACTGGGGAGGGGTTGCTTTGGGTGGGAAGGGATGAGTTAACTTGGGAGTTGTGACGGAACGGTTTCTGCGGAAGGCAGAATGGGGTGGAGATGGGAAAATGTTGCCAGTGGCGGGGTACCGTTGGAGGTGGCGGAAATGTTGGAGGATTATGTGTTGTATGCGATGGCTGATGGGGTTCAAGGTAAACACTAGGGCGACTGTCTCTGTTGCGACTAGGGGGAGGGAGAGCAAGTGCAGAGCTGCAGGGTACTGCGGAGACACAAGTGAGGGCCTCATCTATGATGGGAGAGGGGAACCCCGTTCCCTAAAGAATGAGGACATGCGGATGTTCTAGTCTGGAACACCTCATCTTGGTTGCAGATGCGGTGTAGACGGAGGAATTGGGAGTAGGGAATAGCATCCATGGAGAACATGGATAGGTGAACTTTGGGGTCGGGACCCTTCTTCAGACAGAGGAATATTACACAGTTTATTATCATCATTTAATAATAAATGTTTTTTAAGTTAATTAGTTTGCCCAAATATTATAAATCTTACTTACAATGGATGACGATTAACTTGGCTACTTATCTGTCAGCTGTTTTAATGTTTTATTTAATTTGATTATTGGCCAGATCAAAGCCAGACTTGGTCTCGCTGCTGAAGATAGACACAAAAAGCTCGAGTAACTCAGCGGGACAGGCAGCACCTCTGGAGAACAGGAATGGGTGATGTTTCGGGTCGAGACCCTTCTTCAGTGCAGCTGCTGATTCAGTGAGTGTCTGCTGCAGTGTGGAGCAGGGGGGTTGTCAGTCAGTGTGTCGATGTGTTCACTCGCTAAGATTCAATGACACAGCAGAACAAGTGACCTATCGCATCAAGTGACAGCTTTCAGAAGGTGCATTGTCATCAGAGACTGCTGGCTTACAAATCCATCGGCATGTTTACTATAAACAGCCCGCTGTCCAGTCTCAGTAGTGAACTTCACAGAAGATATCACAACACTGTCCTATTCAGAAAACATGCGAGTTGCCTTTACAGGAGACCCTTCAAGCCCAGAAAACTGATTTACACATTTAAACTCAGGCTGAACTCTAGAGAGTTAGAGTCAGAATATGAAAAGGAATGCATAGCCCTGTTGAAGCATATATCAACCATACATCAGCAACCGAACACCATGTTAGCAAAGACACTGGGGCATATCTGAGACGTGACAGAGCGAAAAAAATGACAAGTCTTTTGTAGTGTTTGCTCTCAGTAGTCAACAAATGTGTAGAAGTGAAGCACTTGACTGAGTTGTGTGGCAGTGAATGATGGGGGCACTGAGTCATCCAAGCTACATGCACTGTGGGTTGGGCATCCTCACTCACTGTTGTATACCAAAGCCCAGATGAGGTGGGATGTTCCCAATACCATCCCTAGGGATAGACAGGCCTCAGTTCTGCTAAGATTGGTGCTGAGTGGGCAGTAGGTCAGTTTCCAGTAAAGGAAGGGGGGATGATGAGGGGAAGGAGAGACTGGAGGGTGGGAACAAAGGTTGATGGAGGGGAAATTAGAACAAATCTGTGCACCGTGCCTGTGTGTGAGTTGCCAGAGTACACCTGCTTCTGGTTAGTGTGTCTAGCTGTTGTGTGTTTGTGTTAACGCAGTCTGTGTTGTGTGTGTGTGTGTTCATGTGCGTGCGTGATTAGGTGCTCTAGTGGGTGTCTGCGTGCTTGTGAGTATTTGTGAGTTTGTGTGAGTGTATGTGTGTATTTTGTTTGTGTATGAGTGAATGTATGTGAGAGCATGTGTGAGAGCGTGGTGCATTGTGCATGTGTAAACAAACATGAAACAGGAATATAGAAAATAGGTACAGAAACAGGCCATTCATGTCAGTGATCGTGTAGGTGTGTGTGTGTGTGTGTGCGTGTGTGCGAGCTTGTCAGTGAGCGTGTAGGTGAGTGTGTGTGTGTGTGTGTCTGTGAGTGTGTGGGTGTGTGTGTGTGCATTTGTGTGTTGATTGCTGATCGTCCCCTTTCGTCAATAACCCGTGCCTGCCTTCTCCCCATATCCCTTGACTCCATTAGCCCCTAGAGCTCTATCAAACATGCACATGTGCGTATGCGTGTCAGTGAGTATGTAGGTGTGTGTCAGTGTGTGTGCATGTGAGTGTGTGCGAGTGTGCCAGTGAGTGTGTAGGTGAGTGTGTGCCTGTGCGTGTCTGTGAGTGTGTAGGTGTGTGTGTGCATGTGCGTGTGCGCGAGCGTGCCAGTGAGCGTTTAGGTGAGTGCGTGTGGGTGTCTGTGAGTGTGTAGGTGTGTGCGTGTGCGTTTGCGTGTCAGTGCGTGTGTAGGTGAGTGCATGTGCGTGTGTGTGTTTGTGAGTGTGTAGGTGTGTGTGTGTGTGTGTGAGTGTGTATGCGTGTGTGTGTGTGTGTATGCGTGTGTGTGAGTGTGTGTGTGTGCGTGTGTCCATGTGTGTGTGTGTGTGTGTGTCTGTGTGTAGGTGTGTGTGTGTGTGTGTGTGTGTGTCTGTGAGTGTGTGTGTGTGTGTGTGTGTGTCCATGTGTGTGTGTGTGTGTGTGTGTGTGTAGTCTGTGTGTGGGTGTGTGTGCGTGTGCGTGTGTGTGTGTGTGTGTGTGAGTGTGTAGGTGAGTGCATGTGCGTGTGTGTGTCAGTGAGTGTGTAGGTGTGTGCGTGTGTGCGTGTCAGTGAGTGTGTAGGTGTGTGCGTGTCAGTGAGTGTGTAGGTGTGTCATGTGTGCGTGTCAGTGAGTGTGTAGGTGTGTACGTGTGTGCGTGTCAGTGAGTGTGTAGGTGTGTGTGCGTATGCTTGTGCGTGCCAGTGAGTGTGTAGGTGTGCATGAGTGTGCTCTGTCACTGCCGCAGTGTCTCTGATCATCATGGCTATCCTTGCCATTGACCATGACATTGATCTGTCAACCCCTGCCATTGCCAGTGTGCAACATGACCACCTCGGGTTACAGGACATCACACACAGTAATTTCCACTGTATAAAATGATGGAGGTGAAAAAAATCAGACTCAATTCCAAAGAAGAACATGCAAACATAATAAAATAAAAGAGTGGGCCATTGGGCCCTTGTTAATAAGATCACAGCTGACTTTTAAGCTCAGCAGCACTTTCCTGCATTAACCCCGTATATGTACACTGTAAAAAAAAACTATTGACTTTGCCTTGAATATATTCAGTCTGCACAATTCTCCTGGGGAAACAAGGAGTAATTAGGTTACATTTGTTCACTGGCTGCTGACCAGTGACTCTGTCTACATTTAACAGTGCCTTGGCAAGCCCACCAGCATAATCAAGGACCAGTCGCACCCCAGTCACTCCCTCTTCTTCCCTCTCCCATCAGGCAAGAGGTACAGATGTTTGGAAAGGCACACCTCCGGATTCAGGGACAGTTCCTTCCCAGCTGTTATCAGGCAACTGAACTGTCCTATCACCAACTAGAGAGCAGTCCTGACTTCCCATCTACTTCATTGGAGACCTTCAAACTATCTTCTATTTGCATTTAACACAATTCCCTTTATCATATATCTGTACTGTGCGGACACCTTGTTTGCAATCATGTATAATCTTTCGCTGACAGGATAGCAAAAACAAAAGGTTTTCTATTATATCTCGGTACATGAGACAATAAACCAAACAAAATCACCTAACTAACTACCTGATTTCATTCTGGGTTAATTGGGGAGATTGTAACATTAAGTGGGTTTTGGGGGATCGAGAGGCTGCTGAAAGTATTCTGAGTTTCCAGCGACTTTTTGTAATACAAAACATGAAATTATCATAGTGGGGTCTCAACTCATCTGCTCCAGATTGCTTTTTAAGTACATTACCTGTCCAGTGACTAACTAGATCCAATTGCAAACTCAACCAGAGTCAACCAGGCCTTGTCTATAAGACTCAGGTACACACAACAATGTCACTGAAACGTCCCATATCCATGTACTCCAGAGGTGCATCCTGACCCGCAGAGTTACTCCAGCACTCTGTGTCTTTTTTTCTTGTAAACCAGCATCTGCAGTTCCTTGTCTCTACACACAGTAAACTTCCGGGGGTGGTCGGAAGGTCCGATAATGTGCATTATATATTGAAAAGGAATGTCAATGTACCAGAGAAGGTTCAGCGAAATGACAAGGAAATTCTGAGACTTAACACTCAAATTATCAACACTCTTAGAACCAAATTTGTTTTCAATGGAGAGAAAAGATTGAAAAGAGACATGAGCCCATTCATTAAAATGTGAAAGGTATAAATAATGGTTGCATATTCCCACAAGGAATTAAATTCAAAATCCTCAGCCTGGGTTATAAATCCCTCGGCAGCTTTACCTCCTCTTGTCCCACACCGTTCTACATCCCCATTCAACAGCTTCAATGATTGCCTTTGTTACACTTCCTGCAACCACCCCCCTCCATAACAGTGGAGCCTTCATCCTCCATTCTCCAACACTCACTCCCCACATCTTGCTTCATTTCTCCACTGTTTTATAAACCCCATTGAAACCTGCTCTTCCACCATCCCACCTAAAGCTCACATAGACTCTGTGACTCCTGTAGCACAATACTCTAACGAGTTTACTGACTAAGTGCAAGGTGTTACTCCTATTTAATTTTAACGTTTGGTGCAGAACAAGAAGCAGTAAATGCCACGTTAATTATATTCCAACCACTGTAAAAAGATTTAAGCTGTATTTGCTCCTATACGCCAGTGAGGCATTTACAGTGATAGTTATTTCCTTCTCTCCCTCATCCACTGAAGATTTATCTTGTCGTGCTGAGATATATTTCTTCAGATCTTGGCAAACAGTACAGGTCCTCACCAGATTACAGTGTTTTAATGTGTACGGAGAACTCGAACGTTGCTTCCACACTGGTGACTGTAGTGTAGGGATGTAGTATTTAGTTTTAATTTAGAGATACTGGGTGGAAACAGGCCCTTCGGCCCACCGAGTCCGCGCCGACCAGCGAACCCCGCACACTAATTATAGTTCTATCCTGCACACTAGGGACAATTTACAGAAGACAATTAACCTCGAAACCTGCACGTCTTTGCAATATGGGAGGAAACCAGAGCACCAGGGGGAAACCCATGCAGTCACAGGGAGAACGTATAAACTCTGTACAAACAGCAGCCGTGGTCAGGATCGAACCTGGCCCTCTGGCGCTGCAAGGCAGCAACTCTACCGCTGTGTCACTCTGCTGTCCGACATCAGTGCATCAGTGATAATTGATTTTCAAGAATTTCCTAGCTCTTGGTGGTCACGGTGGCGCAGCAGTAGAGTTATAGTGAATGCAGCGCCGGAGTTCCGAGTTCGATCCCGACTATGGATGCTGTCTGTACGGAGTTTTAATGATCTCCCTGTGACCTGCGTGGGTTTCCTCCGAGATTTTCGGTTTCCTCCCACACTCCAAAGACGTACAGGTTTGTAGGTTAATTGGCTTGGTGAATGTAAAAATTGTCCCTAGTTGGTGTAGGATCGTGTTGATGTGCGGGAATCGCTGGTTGGCGCGGACCCAGTGGTCCAAAGAGCCTGTTTCCGCGCTGTTTCTCTAAACTAAACAAAACTAAACTATTTGCTTTCTCCATTCTGGCTTCCTCATATGAATGTGCACCTGTATTTAACGCAGGTATACCTATGCATGTTGTCCTCAGTGCTACGTGCCACATTGAAACTCTTCAGGAATGCTCTAAGTCATTCTTTGTTTCTCTTTTTCTGTTCAACACATGATTTTGTTTGCACTCAGTCAGCTGCGTAGCTACTATAATCTTCTGCTATTAGACACTCCTGCAGTTATATAAGACGCTGATGTAGCCACGTTTAGAGTATTGTGTTCAGTTCTGGGCGCCATGTTATAGGAACAATGTTGCCAAGATGGAAAGGGTGCAGAGAAGACTCAATGGGAGAGGTTAAGCAGTCTGGAACTCTATTCCTTGGAGCGCAGGAGGATGAGGGGCGATCTTAGAGAGGTGCACAAAATCATGAGAGGAATAGATTGGAAAGATGCACAGTCACTTGCCCAGAGTAGCGGAATTGAGAAACGGAGCACATAGGTTTTAGGTGAGAGAGAAAGGATTTAATAGGAACCAGAGGGGTAATCTTTTCACACAAAGGGTGGAGGGTAAATGGAACAAGCTACCGGAGGAGGTAGTTGAGGCTGGGACTATGGCAACGTTTAAGAAAACATTAGACAGTTACATGGATAGGACAGGTTAAGAGGGATATGGGACAAATAAAGACAGGTGGGACTAGTGTAGATGGGACATGTCGGCCAATGTGCGTAATTTGTGCCGAAGAGCCTGTTTCCGCAATGACACTATGACTCTATTCTTTGGGCATGTCCTGCCCACCTGATCTGTGCCAATAGTACAACACACCCTCAACACTACACTGAGTCATCTGTCTATGCTGTTAAACTTGGACTCAGACTAGAGTGCTGGCACCGAGGCATGCCAGATGCACATGAATAGAGGCCAGAATTCTCTAACCAGCGTGACTTGCACCTCAATTTTCAAGCCTGTTGGTGTCAACAAGACATTTGGAAACAGAAAGCATCGCAACTGATCCCACTCCCATTCCCAGTGCCATTTCCATTCGGTATCTTAACACAAACTATTAGTGGGATGTATCCAATACTCCACGCATCACACATTAATTTACCTCTGATACGGGGGACCAGTAAGGGGATTCATCTGATGATAAACCAACCCTCTAATGAACATAAGATAATACCACATACACAATCAACACGAATTGGCAACAACACTTCCTCCTCAATAACTATAGGACAGGACAGGGGTACCTCAAGAACATGGTTCGAACTCCATCTTTAAATTTGCTGAGCACACCACCTTTGTTGAACGGATGACGGATGACGATGAGTCATGTAATAGGAGGGAGATCTATACAAGTATAGAAGGAAGATCGATTATCTGATGGAATGGTGCCAGAATAACAACCTTGCAGCAAATGTCAGCAAAACCAAGGAGCTGATTGCTGACTTTAGAAGAGGAAGTCCAAAGATCCACAAACCTGTCTTCATCAAGAGGTCGGCAGTAGAGAGAGACAACAACTGCAAGTTCCCAGGCGTGCATACCCCTGAAGATCTGTCCTGGACCAACACATTGATACAATAATGAAGAAAGCCCAGCAACATCTCTATTTAATTAGAAGTATTCAATCCATCGATGTAATCTATAGGGGGCGCTGCTTTTAACAAGGACCTACACCACCCTGGCCACACTCTCATTTCACCCCTGAAGAAGGAATATAATGACATCAAGGTTCAGGAACAGTTTCTTCCCAATAACTATTGAACACCACAAAATCCAACTAAACGCCGAACTATGGACGGTCTTGGTTGCATTTGGCCTTTGTGTTGCTTTTGCACTATATATATTTTTAATTTTTTGTTTGTTTAGACAAAGATTGTGTTTTCAAACGTGTTATGCTGCTGCAAGAAATAATTTTATTATTCCGTTTCGGTACATATGACAATTCAACACGCTTGACTCTTGACCTAAAGTCTAGAAATAGGAACAGTCCATTCAGCCTCTAATTCTTACTGAAAGACTGGAAAATGGTGGGCAATGGAGACCTGAAAAGACGGAATTGAGGCCTAGATTAGATCAACCTTAATCATATTGAATGGGAGGGGGGGGTGCAGGCTTGAAGGGCCGAGTGGCCTATTCTTGCTCCTATTGTCTTGTGTTTTTGTGTTCTTATGCTTTTGTATTTTTGTGTTCAATAGTGTCATGAGGAAATTGGGATCTCAAACACACATTCTGGTTGATTTAGCAAAACCCAGAATGCTAAAGGAACTCAGCGGGTCAGGCAGCATGGACAGGCGAGGTTTCAGGTCATAATCCTTCTTCATACTAGTTCTGGTCTCTCTTCTGGTTAATTTACATGACTTAAGCACAGAGACTTTCGTGAAACACTGGGACTGAGGGGCCTTCCCTCATATACCCTCTCCCATCAGGCAAGAGGTAGTGGAAAGTGTGGAAGTGCATACCTCTAGATTCAGAAACAGTTTCTTCCCAGCTGATATCAGGCAACTGAACCATTCTACCAACAAATAGGCAGTGGTCCTGAGCTACTATCTACCTCACTGGAAATCGTCGGACTATCTTTAATCAGACTTTATCTTGCACGATATGTTATTCCCTATATCCTGTATCTGTACACTGTGGATAGCTTGATTGTAACCATGTATAGACTTCTGCTGACTGGATAGCATGCAACAAAAAGCTTTTCACTGTACCTCAGCACACGTGGCACTAAACTAAACCAGACTAAACTATAATTTCTGCCTCCAAACACAAACTATCTCCCTAAATCCCAGGGAATGGGGTCCACATTTCAATGACTCCCGTCATGGGGGAAACATGAAGATCTTGGGATCTCCTCGTGGTCAACAGAATGGTGTAGACATCAGGGGAAGCACGGAGAGTGTGGGCAATGGTGTTGCCATGACAACAGATAACTAATGATGCTCACTGACGTGATTAGGTTTTTTCCTTTGAAAATTTCCCGCTTTTCCATTTGATATGTTACACTGTGAGGCCTTTCATCAGGCTGGGGCAGAATGGAAATCTGAGCAGCCTACCTCCCAGTGAGGGTTGCTGGGATTCCCCTGCTGGGTATTCTTGTTCGCCTTGATGGTGTCTTGCTGCATCAAGAGTCAAAGTCTTCTGTTGCACCCCAGGGTGTCAGTTAAAAAGTCCTGTAACGCGAACAGGCCTTTCATTCTGCAACCTCGATCCGCTCCGATTAATGAGACATTGTCCCTTTCACTCGTCAAGATAATTAAGACCCATGCAAAACGAAATTGAGTCGATGGTTAGCACTATTGTCCTCCTGTGAAAGCTCTTTTTATGGAGTGGGGCTTTAGCCGTGGTGCCGTGCCGTGCTAGGGCTTTGTTCTGCCGAGTTTCTGCCTTTAGTTAGTGTCGGAATGATTACTTTCTGATCTTCTGTGAAAGTCTCAACTGATTTGTGGGCGCAAAGTACCCTGCTCATCTCCGAAGCTCGATTTATCACAGCGAGCAAAAGCCTGCTGTAAACCACTGTAAGGATATGATTGTGTGGATCAGTGGGAACAAGGGGTCTCTGGGGTCAGAACAATATTCCCTCAGCTCCCCCCTCTGACTGCTGCAGACATAACTGACAATAAACTTGTCGTGGTTGGTTTCAACAAAATGTCAGAGGAAAGAAAAATTACGCGAGATTTAGAAAGATCAGAAAACAGACACAAATGTGGGAAAATATAAAAATATATCAACGTGATTGAGGTTAGCAACGTATAGACGATGAATGGGATATGAGAACAATATTACTCAAGAGAGGGTCACCAACATTGACCTACAGACGAGCCTGAAGAAGGGTCCCAACCCAAAATGTCACCCATCCTTTATCTCCAGAGATGCTGCTTGACCCACTGAATTACTCCAACACTTTGACCTATACTTGACCTGCCAATCAGAATGCATCTCAACCTGATGTGTCTGATCTAGCCAATCAGAATGTTGCATTGGTAAGTATCCTTCTGGTTCATTAGGTCATGAGGTCATAAGTGATAGGTGTGGAATGGAGCCATTCGGTCCATCAAGTCTACTCCGCCATTCAATCATGGCTGATCTATCTCTCCCTCCTAACCCCATTCTCCTGCCTTCTCTCCATAACCTCCGACACCTGTACTAGTAAAAAACCTATCTATCTCTCTACTTGGCCTCCACAGCCTTCTGTGGCGCCCTCCAACTAAAGAAATTCCTCCTCATCTCTTTCCTAAAAGAGCGTCCTACTCTCCTTACTCTGCCACAGTGATATCAAGTAGCCCAAGGCTCTCGGGATCTCACACCAACGAGCTACTCCTCCGGCCTCAGTGCCATTGCATCGGTGCATAGTTAATAGAACTCAAGCCCAGTGCCACCCTAATACCTTCCCTTGTCCACAATACAATCCTGGGTCACTATCACAACCTCGCCTGTTCTCCTAAGTTATGGTGGTGAAACAGTGAATAGACCCTGAACTAAAGCTGCAGAACTTTGGGTTATAAAGAAAAAGAAAGTTAATGGGCACGAGCCCTCCTGCAGAAATCATTGTTATTACTATTGATTTATTATTGTCACAGGTACTGAGATATGGTGAAAGGATCCAGATATATTGTGCCATTCATGGGTACATCGAGGTAATGCTAGAGAGAAAAGTAAACAGTATGCAGGAAGTAGTCTTGCAGTCCCAGGTGACGAGCACGTAGAAAAAGTGCAGGGACTGCACAAGGTAGATTGGGAGATCAGAAATTCATTCTTAGCTTATGAGAGGTCTGTTTAAGAGTCTAATATCAGTGGGGAGAAGCTGTTCTTGAATCTGTTGGTGCATGCTTTCAGGCTTTATGGGAGAGGGGAGAAGAGAGAGAACGACAGGGGTGTGAGAGTGAGTAGTCCTTGATTATGTTGTTTAAGAAGGAACTGGAGATGCTGGAAAATCGAAAGTAGACAAAAATGCTGGAGAAACTCAGCGGGTGAGGCAGCATCTATGGAGCGAAGGAAATAGGCAACGTTTTGGGCCGAAACCCTTCTTCAGACAGTTGACTGCTTGCCAAAGGGGTGAAGTGTAGACTGGGTCTATATGTAGAGTGGGGGGGAGGGGGGGGGGGGGGGGGGGGGGGGGGGGGGGGGGGGGGGGGGGGGGAGGGGGTGAAGAGGCTGGTTTGAGGGATAGACTGAACCATGTTCATGATTACCCACAATTTTTTTGTGACATTGGGCAGACCTGAAGCCACATCCAGCTGCGTTGCCTCCATTTCGGTGAGTGGCAAGGTTGCTGAGATGGGCAAGAGGGACTAAAGGAGGATCGTTCTTTCATCAAAATGTGCAGGAGGAAACAAGTGAAGGCGGTGGAATGACATGGTCCAGCTGTGAGCGCTGTGAGCTGAGCTCACCGCCAGCTTCCAAGGCCTGTCGTTCAAATTGCTCTTTTAAAACCTGGTTGCTTTCCACACCAGGCACACAGCCCGGAACTAATAGGATTGGCTCTGACTCATTAAGTCCTTTTTACCCAAACTGGTTGTCCTTTCACCACACGTACAGGCACTTTTCCCAACATTTATCACGGATTAAAGAATGCAATGAGCTAATGTTTCTGCAGAAGCCTCTCAGGCAGGAAGGGGTTTTGGATAGGTGGGCAGAGGGCGGGGGGGGTGGTGAGAGGGCCGTGAGACGCATTTTCACAAATAATTCAGAATGGTCTCTCTGATCCCGACACCGCCTCTGTCGAGAAGCCCTACTTCTTGCTGTCTTGAACCCGCTCATTCATTCACTCTTAACCCCAGCAAATTGCTTGCCTTCACTAAAAGCAGAGAGACTCGCTTAATCTCTGGAACAACGCTGTTCTGCTCAATGATCATAGTTGTCTCCTCAGTTTGTTGAAGTAACAGGAGTTCTCTCAGGGTGATTAATAATCTGTCAATGGCAACAATATTTGCTGTTGTCAAGTTGCACTTGCCTAGCAACAGCAGTGTGAATCCAACATGAACTTATGGTCTGTCAGATCTCAGTATTAACACTTCTTCCATGGTTGACCAACACCTACTAATTGGTGCATGGATAGGATAGATTGAGGGGTATGGGCCAAACGCAGGCAGGTGGGCTAGTGTAGATGGGGCGTGTTGGTTGGCGTGGGCAAGTTAGGCCGATGGGCCTGTTTCCACACTGAATGACTATATGACTCTTATCGGGTCAATGAGTCCTTAATGGAAGAAGAACATTGTAGGTCCACACCCCATCATAACTAGGGACCCTTTCATCCACCAGAGGTGAATTACCCACTATAAAGCCAAGATTAGACGCAAGATTTTTAAGAACTTGAAACCTGATAACTTGAATGTTTCAAGACGATGCCAGCGTTATGGCCTGGACCATCTTCTGGGACAGAGAATTCCAGAGAGTCTCTGTTCCCTGAGGGTGGACATTTCTTCACACCACAGGTTTAAATAACCAGCTTCTTATCTTGCAATTATGTCCCCTTGTTCATGACTCTCCCGTGCGGGAAAACATCTCACCATCTACCCATCATGGACACCATGGACAGAGAAATGGCAGATGGAGTTTAATTTGGGAAAGTGTGAGGTGTTGCTCTTTGGGGGATCACAATTTTGGGAGAAAGTATACAGTTAGTGGCAGAACCCTTCATATCATTGATGTACAGAGATAGTTTGCAGTGCAAGTCCATAACTCCCTGATAGTAGCAACACAAGTAGATTGGTAAAGATGGTGTATGGAATGCTCCAAGGAATAAACTCCAAGTAATACAGTCACTAACTAACTATCTCTTCTTTAAATAGGAAAGCCCTCTCATCCCAGGAGTTACACCCTAGTGAATCTCCTCTCAATGGTCTCCGATACTTTATCCTTTATTTAAGTAAGAGTAGCAAAACTAAACACAATCTTCCAAGTGTGGCCTCACCAGCACTCTATGCTACAATATAAAACCTCTAACCCCTTTCCAATAATGGCCAAAATGGTATTTACTTTTGAAACTACTTGTTAGACCTGACTCTTAACATTTTATGACATACACTGGAATACCTAGATCCCTCTTTATTTTACTTCCTTGCGTTAGCTCTCTCTATTTAGATTATAATCCTCCTTTTGATTCCTTTTACCGAAGTGCATGACCTCACACTTCCCCACATTAAACTCTTCCTCTTTCACCCACTGAGTACTAATCTCAAGTATGTTGCTGAGAAGAATGAGAAGTACAATGACAAGCAGCTCATTGTGAAGGGCGTTGGAATAGCCGAGGAGACTCATGCCGAATCCGGCTGTTTATTAGACCAGAAACATTCAACACATCAACTTAAATATTGCCAGAGACTGGGAAGGAAGAAAGGAGGGAGGGAGGCAGTGCTCGGATGTTAACAGGGCTGGAGAGAGGGAATGTCCTGGAATGATCAAGGATGCAAGCTTTCAATAGCTATGAAACAGCAGAGGTGTGATACCACCATCGGGACTATTTTATCAACCATCAATTGGGGAGAAGGACATTGAAGAGGGAATTTGCAGGGAAATTTGACCAGAGTGAGGGAATCAAAAACCAGAGCACATAGGTTTAAGGTGAAGGGGGAAAGGTTTAATAGGAATCTAAGGGGTAACATTTTCACACAAAGGGTGGTAGCTGTATGGAAGGAGCTGCTGGAGGAGGTAGTTGAGGCAGGTACTATTGCAACGTTTAAAAAACATTTAGACAGGTACGTGGATAGGATAGATTTATGAGGATATGGGCCAAACGCAGGCAGGGGGGTCTAGTGTAGATCAGGTGTGTTGGCTGGTGTGGGCATGTTGGGCCCAAAGGCCTCTGTTCACACTGCAAGACTCTATAACTAATTTCTAGAGATGTGAATAAGCAAAAAAAGTGAGTGGTTTCAAACATACAAATATACATTGTTGATTCAGATTCATTCATTGTTCATTATCCCTCTATATCATCATTTATATCTTGTTTCCCTTTCTCCTGTCTGAAGAAGGGTCTCAACCTGAAACGTCAATCATTTCTTCCCTACAGAGACGCAGCCTGTCCAGTTTTTGTGTCTATCTTCGATTTAAACCAGCATCTGCAGTTCCTTCCTAACCAAATATACACTGAAGTGTGCGTAACATAAGGAGGAAGGAGGAGTGAGTTTAGGAAATCTTTCCAAATTAATAGACTTCTGGCTCGACAATGAAGGTTACATTTATGGACTGAGTTTGAGGAAATGAGCCAGTGGAACAATGGTGCAGCGGTAGAGTTGCTGCCTTACAGCGCCAGTGACTCAGGTTCGATCCTGACTACGGGTGCTGTGCGTACGGTGTTTGTACATTCGCCCTGTGACCATGTGGGTTTTTCCATGGTGCTCTGGTTTCCTTCTATTTTCCAAAGACATAGGTTTGTAGGTTCATTGGCTTCTGTAAATTGTCCCTAGTGTGTAGGATAGAACTGGTATATGGGTGTTTGTTGGGCAGCGCAGACCCGTTGGGCTAAAGGTTATCTCTAAAAGGCTAAACACTGTATCTCTAAAATTAAAACTAAAAACTAGGTGTTGCAACAATGATTGGGGAGCATCAGGAAACACTGAAAATAATATCTTCAGATATGAAATTGATATAGAATGCACCAAGATCATTATAAATAAAGGTGGGCTGACCTCAATGGGATGAGAATAGATTTGGCTTGGGTAAATTGAAACTAAGGCTTGGCAGAACAAATTGTAACTGAACTGAAAAGTACTTAATACGGTGATATTTAAGTACATTGCCATGAGGAGCAGATTGGAGAAATGGAAGCCAGAGTTCCCTTATGACCAAAAAGATAGAGATGATAGAGAAAAGATACATGCTGTTAAGAAAACATTTACATTTTTTTTTAAAGTAATAAAGACTAAAATTAACCTGACACAAAGGCAGAGGTCAGGGTCTTAACATGTGAAAATTAGGCTGAGAAAAAGTTTGCAGGAAACATCCAAGTTAGTCCAAAAAACATTCTGTGGACACATGAGCAGCTGGGGAGACGTCCAAAAAGGAAAGCTCTCAAAGTTTGAGTGGCCAGAGGCGGGCTGGTGGAAATGGGCTGATGGGTGGCAGATGGAATTTAATGCTCAGGAAGGTTCCATTTTACAGTTTGGTAGGAAGAACTTAGAGAGGCACAATGAGAAGGCACAATTTGAAGAGGTGGAGAAGAACATCGATGGAGAAAGTCTGTCAGCCCAAGAGAAAATAGAACATGCTGAATGTGTTTGGTCGGTCAAGCAGCATCCTCCATTTGTTTAAGCGCTGCTCCACTGTTTTAATTACTGATAAAAATGGGAGAAAAAGAAAATAGCTGGTGACAGAGCACCTTAGGGAGAGAAACTGAGTTAACGTTTCAGGCCAGGATCCTTTTACTGGAACCGGAAATTAGGGAAAATAAATTAGTAGTGGGGAAGTGAAAGCTGGGTGGGTGGAATAAAGGGAATATCTTTGATGGAGGAGACCAAATGAGTTCATGTGGAATCTCAGAGCACATTATGCTTCTTTGTCTGTACATTCATTGCTAATAGAAAGCCTGTGGAACATGCTCAGCAGGCCAGCCTAGAGGTTAGTTCAGAGATACAGCGTGGAAACAGACCCTTCGGCCCATTAAGTCCATGCCGACCAGCGATCGTTGTACGCTAGCACTATCCCACACAATAGGGACAATTTACAATCCCTGCCAAAGCCAATTAACCTGTAAACCTGTATGTCTTTGGAATGTGGGAGGAAACTAGAGCACCCGAATAAAACACATGCGGTCATGGGGAGAATGTACAAACTCCGTACAGACAGCACCCATAGTCAGGAACAAACCCAGGTCTCTGACGCTGTAAGACAGGGCCATCGTGCCGGCCAAACTGCCACCTATACTCGCAGAGAGAGAAAGACTGAGTCAGTCACTGATGGATGCAGGGAAAAGTGGTCTGATATTGAGAGAAAGAGCAAGCTACCCGAAATCGATGAAGTCAATTTTAGTTTCCTGCACTCTGCACAGTGGCCAGGTAGAACAGGAGGTGTTGTTCCTCAAGCTTCCCTTGTTCCTCATTGTAACAATGCTGAGCTGGTAGCCACACACAGATCGGTCAGTGGGAATGGGATGGAGTTTGCTTAGATCTCGCCTGCAGTTCGATAAAAGTGTCCCACAAACCTACCACCCAGTCCACAGGTGACGTCTGAAAATGGAGAGGAGACCACATTATGAACACTGAATGCATATTGGAAGAAGTGTATAACCGTTGGGAATAACCGTGCATATTCCTTGAAGGTGGAATCTCATATAGATAGGGTGGTAAAGAAAGCTTTTGGTATGCTAGCCTTTATAAATCAGAACATTGAGTATAGAAGCTGGGATGTAATGTTAAAATTGTACAAGGCATTGGTGAGACCAAATCTGGAGTATGGTGTACAATTTTGGTCGCCCAATTATAGGAAGGATGTCAACAAAAAGAGAGAGTACAGAGGAGATTTACTAGAATGTTGCCTGGGTTTCAACAACTAAGTTACAGAGATAGGTTGAATAAGTTAGGTCTTTATTCTCTGGAGCGCAGAAGGTTAAGGGGGGACTTGATAGAGGTCTTTAAAATGATGAGAGGGATAGACAGAGTTGATGTGGACAAGCTTTTCCCTTTGAGAATAGGGAAGATTCAAACCAGAGGACAGGACTTCAGAATTAAGGGACAGAAGTTTAGGGGTAACATGAGGGGGAACTTCTTTACTCAGAGAGTGGTAGCGGTGTGGAATGAGCTTCCAGTGGAAGTGGTGGAGGCAGGTTTGTTGGTATCATTTAAAAATAAATTGGATAGGCATATGGATGAGAATGGAATGGAGGGTTATGGTATGAGTGCAGGCAGGTGGGACTAAGGGAAAAAAAAAGTTGTTCGGCACGGACTTGTAGGGCCGAGATGGCCTGTTTCTGTGCTGTAATTGTTATATGGTTATATGGTTATAAGTGAATCATGGCTTCACCCGGAAAGACTGTTTGGTTTCCTGGATAGTGTGAAGGCGAGTGGTTAAGGATAGGTGTTGCATCTCCTCTGTTCGAATGAAGCTGTGAAATTCTGAAGAAGAATAAATCCCTGAAACATCTCTTACCCATGTTCTGCAGAGATGTTGCCTGACCCACTGAGTTATTCCAGCACTTTGTGTATTAAAAACATTTTTAAAGATGAAATATAACTAAAAACGCACCAACTTTAACAAAAGAAACATAATTGATCTATAAGCAAAGAATAGTCAGCTCTTTCTACCATCCTCATACACATCTCTACAATGTGTCTCGTTGTTTGTGCAATCTGTGAGCACAGGCCGCCCTCTGCTGGAATGTAGTGGAAGGAGAAATCTAGGGCGACCACAATGTGGCTTAATTCTATTGAACTTTAGCGTAATTAAATGTTGGGAGATGAGTCCAATTAGGGTGAGGATAGGCATTGGAATGGGTCATATGCTTTCACTGGTTTAGTGCTCATGACTAAATACGACTTGCGCCACCAATATTTGTGCTGGAGATGGAATCCAAAACAAGGATTCCAAATCTGAAGAAGGGTCCCGATCGAATATCGTCTGTCCATTTAGAATCATAGAGTCATCAACATCTTTGGCCCAACTTGCCCACACCGGCCAACATGTCCTAGCTACACTAGTCCCACCTGCCCGCGTTTGGTCCATATCCCTCCAAACCTGTCCTATCTATGTACCTGTCTAACTGTTTTTTAAATGTTGGGATAGTCCCTGCCTCAACTAACTCCTCTGGCAGCTGGTTCTATACACCCACCACCCTTTGTGTGAAAAATGTACCCCTCAGATTCCTATCAAATCTTTTCCCCTTCACCTTAAACCTATGTCCTCTGGTCTTTGATTCACCTACTCTGGGTAAGGGAATCTGTGCATCTACCCAATCTATTCCTCTCATGATCTTATACACCTCCATAAGATCTCCCCTCATCCTCCTGCATTCCAAGGAATACTCAACCTACTTAAGCTCTCCCTATACTGTAGCTCAGACCTTCTAGACCTGGCAACATTCTTGTAAATCTTCTCGGTACCCTTTCCAGTTTGACACCATCTTTCCAATAACTTGGTGCCAAGAATTGAACACAATACTCTAAATGCGGCTTCACCAACATCTTATACAACTGCAACATGACCCCCAAACTTCTATACTCAATACTCTGACTGATGAAGGCCAATGTGTCAAATGTCATTTTGACCACGCTATCTACCTGCGACTCGACCTTCAAGAAACCATACACCTGCACTCCCAGATCCCTCTGCTCTACAACACTCCCCAGACCCCTACCATTCACTGCATAGATCCTGCCCATGTTAGTCTTCCCAAATGCATCGCCTCACATTTTTCTGTATTAAATTCGTCAACCATTCCTCAGCCCACCTGGCCAATTGATGAAGGTCCTGCTGTAATTTTTCACAACCATCTTCACTATCTGCAAAACCACCTACTTTTGTATCATCTGCAAACTTGCTAATCTTGCTGTGTATGTTCTCATTCAAATCCAAAACAATGAGTAACGGGCCCAACACTGAACCCTAAGGCACACCACTAGTCCAAGAAGCAACCTTCCATCATCACCCTCTACTTCCTTCCATGAAGCCAATTTTCTATCCATTCAGGTATCTCTCCTTGGTTCCCATGCGAACTAACCTTACAGAGCAGCCTACCATGGGAAACCCTGTTAAATTATTTGCTGAAGTCCATATATACAACTTCCACAGCTCTGCCCTCATCAAACATTTTGGTTACGTCTTCAAAAAACTCAATCAGATTTGTAAGACACGACCTCCCACGTACAAACCCATGCTGACTATCCCTAATCAGCCCTTGTTCATCTAAATGCCTGCATATCCTATCCCACAGAATGTAGACAAAAGCGCTGGAGAAACTCAGCGGGTGCAGCAGCATCTATGGAGCCAAGGAAATAGGCAACGTTTCGGGCCAAAACCCTCCAGAATACTCTCTAGTAACTTCCCAACGACAGATGTTAAGCTCACTGGCCTATAGCTCCCAGCAATTTCCCTGCAGCCCTCCTTGAATAGAGGCATAACATCTGCTAGCCTCCAGTCTTCCAGCACCTCTCCTGCATTTAAAGATGACGTAAATTTCAACCAGGGCTCCCGTAATTTCCTTTCAGGTTTCCCACAATGTCCTTGGCTATATCTGATCCTTGGATTTATTTCCCTCCACAGATGCAACCCGCCCGTCTGAGTGCCTCCAGCAGTTACTTTTTCATCATAGAAATAGTTCTAATTTGGAATATGGTTACTGTCCGGAATTATTGGCAATGTTAACTTCAAGCATTGTAAGAGTTCTTTAACAATTAAATCATTTTTCACAATGCCACCATTGGACCCATTCTGTCAGTAAAGATTAATTGGAAAAAGCCTTCACATTTATTGTTTGCACTGTTATTGATTTTTGCTTTTAAAAAACATTTTTTTTTTTTTAAATATTTTTATTAGAAGTAGACATATTATAAATTATAGTTACATATTAGAGTAAAAAGACTTTTCATATACATCAATCATACATTGTTAAAATGTTTCAATTATCAATTACTTCTGCTTCTAGTATTTTTATTTTTTATAGAGAGAGAAAGAGAGGGTAGAAAGTTACAAATTTAAAAAAACAGAGAAACGGAAGAGGTGGAATGGGTTGCCTATAATACGTCAATGGAGATAGGTTCGTAGATTATAAAATATAGCTTTTCATCTAATCCTGAGTTCAAGTTTCAGTTGGGTCCTCGTGCTGTGCCAATCTATCCCTTCAGATAGTTAATGAATGGAGCCCAGATTTTATCGAAAAGATCTTGTTTGTCCATTAATACGAGTCTAATTCTTTCTAAGTATAGGGTCTCCGACATTTCCGTAATCCACATTTTAATTGTGGGGGTTGTAGGGCCTTTCCAAAATTTTAATATTAATTTTTTCCCGATTATTATACTGTAGTCGAGGAAATTTCTTTGGTTTGTTGTGAGTGTTAAACTTTGTTCTGATATTCCAAGTATTATTAATTTTGTGTCTGGGTCCAGTTTTGTATTAATAACTTCTGAAATTGTTTCAAAAATATCAGTCCAGAAATGTTTAAGTTTTATACAGTTTGCAAACGTATGTGTTAAATTAGCCTCTAGATGTAGACATTTATCACAAATAGGAGAGATTTGTGGGAAGATTCTATTTAGTTTTATTTTAGAGTAGTGTAGTCTATGTAATACCTTGAATTGTATTAAAGTATGTCTGGCATTTAATGAACATTGATGTATTTGTTGTAAACTTTCGTCCCACATATCTTTCGTTATAGGGTGACCTATTTCATTTTCCCATTTGTATCTATATGGTTCGGTCGGTGGTACCTCGTTGTTTAGTAGGGTGTTATAAATATAAGCTATTCGTTTTTCAGTATTAGGATGCTTGTTCAAACATTCATCAAGAATTTCTGATTCCCTACTGCTGTAGACTTGTGTATTAGATTTAACATAATCTCTAATTTTTAGATATCTGAAGAAATTATTTGAGTGCAGTCCATAATTCTGTTGTAACTCTTGAAATGAAAGAAAAGTGCCTTTCCCATAAAGATGTCCAATATTTTTGATTCCATATTTTTTCCATTGTGTGAAACCTTTGTCCATAAAGGATGATTTGAACAAAGGATTATTTACAATGGGAAGGCATAGTGGTATATTATTCAATTTTAAATCTTTTTTTATTTGTTTCCAAATTCGTATTCCACTATGTATTATGGGGTTGTCTTTATAGGTTTTTTTGTGCAGTTTTGTGGGGGAAAATATGATCGGACCTATTTCAAAAGGTAGACAGTCTTCCTTTTCCATCATTAACCAATCTGGTTGTCGATCCATTTCTTCCAGCCAGAAATTCATGTTTTTAATATGGACTGCCCAAAAATAAAATAAGAAATTTGGCAAAGCCAATACAATGTCCATACTAGCCCTCTGGAAACCAGTTCCTTAAGTGCACAACAGCCTGAGTGACTGAGCTGCCCGGCCAGAGTGACTGAGCTGCCAGCCCAAGAATCCATTCAGCCCACAATGTCCATACTAGCCCTCTGGAGGCCAGTCCCTTTGACCCACACACACACATACTAGCGCTCCAGCATGACTTCCTCACCACCCCCCCCCCCCCCCAACTCTGTCATGTTTGATAGTACTAGTGTGTAAACGAGAGCATCTCCTTGCTCAGTGTTTTACATCAGTTAACAGCCTGGCTATTCCACTGATCATTGCAGATTTTGACATTTATACTTGTCTAATTTAAACAGTGGCACAGCAGTTGAGTTGCTGCCTCACGGTGCCAGAGACATGGGTTGATCCTGACCACAGATGCCACCTGTACAGAGTTTGATCGTTCTACCTGTGACCATGTGGGTTTTGCCCATATCCCAAAGACTTATGGGTTTGTAGTTTAATTGGCTTCTGTAAATTGTCCCTAGGTGTAAGGTGGAACGAATGTATGGATGATCGCTAGTCCGTACGGACTCGATGGGCCAAAAGGCCTGACTCCTGGCCTGCTATACCTCTAAACTCAACTAAACTAAAGTAAAATTATCAACTTAGGCTGCAACTTTCAAAGTTTTATTTCTCACCCAGCATCATTACAAACAGATTACTTGACAATTATTGTGGGACTTGTACACAGATGGCCTCCCTGTTTCATACAAAGTAACATGCAATAAACAAAATACTTCTTTGGTTCCAGTGCACTGGGATATCCTGATGTATGAATAGTGTTGCATAATTTGACGCTTCCTTTTTTATACACAATAGACAATAGGTGCAGGAGAAGGCCATTCGGCCCTTCGAGCCAGCACCGCCATTCAATATGATCATGGCTGGTCATCCACAATCAGTACCCCGTTCCTGCCTTCTCGCCATATTTTAGCTCTTTCAACCTTTCTATCTACTAAGGTTTGTCACTATTGTGCTCACACAGTTTCATGTCAAGTGCACACTTTAGAAGTGTATCCAAGCCCAGGCCACTAATATATATATTTTTTAATGTACTCTTCCTAACAGCAACTCTTGTGCTTCCAGTGTGAGACTCAATTGATTGCCACAAGTCTTTAATTTCAGAATAATATCCATAATTGGACTGTTCCCTTCATCCTAGGGGCTTTACTATTGTTCATATCCACAATGTACTTTGATAGGCTGAATGAAGCATTTCTGGACCCTAGTTTGTATGTAATTCAGTATATTATCATAATCAACCATTTGCTGAGTCCTTGTTTAATTATCATGAGATCATTTAATGACCAGGATCATTACATAACCAATCACCATAGATAACAGCCTGCCACAGGGTACAGAGCACACGTTTCCACTCTGCACTACTTCAGCTTATTTGAAAGGGACATCGCAAATTTACAGGGGCCAATTAACCTACCAACTGGCATGTCTTTGGGATGTGGGAGGAACCAGACCATCTGGAGGAAACCCACGCGGTCAGTGGGAGAATGTGAAAACTCTACGCAGACAGCACCCGGAGTCAGGATTGAACCCAGGTCTCTCTGGCGCTGTAAGGCAGCAACTCTACCAGCTACACCACTGAGCCTCACTGACATTTGAGAAAAATCTGTACGCCAACTATGAATGTACTGGACAGGATATGAATGAGTCAAATCATGAGGGCAGATTGAAATAGTGAGATATAAGCAATTATTTCATGCATGAACAGAAGTGAGCACATATTTATATAGAAACTTTCACAAGCTCAAGGTGAACCACCGCTTTGCTGAGATTAACAGGAAATATAGAACCCACTTCAGCTTTACACCACCATTGTGACAATCAGATTATCCCTATCAGTGATGTTATTTGAGGCTCAAACAATGGCCAGTACTCTGCAGAAAATGTCCTGCTTTTTTACAAAATGTTTTACAATTCCTCATATATGGGGGAATTATTATTTGAACAATGTAAACTCTGAGGGATGGGATGTAAATGGGCAATGTACTGACTGAAGGTAGACAAAAGTGCTGGAGGAACTCAGTGGGTGAGGCAGCATCTATGGAGCAAAGGAAATAGGCGAAGGAATAGAACTGACTGAGTTGTTAAGGGTAGCATTGATGAGGGGGGAAGTAACTGATAGCTAGTGGGGCAGGGCTTGTGATTGTGAAGTATGAAGCGGGTGAATAGGTGATCACATCTACCTCTTTTTGAGTTATTAAAATTCATTTATTCCCCAATTTCAAACACCAATTCTCCTATCTCATCTCAGGATGACACAGTGGGGCAGCTGGTAAGGCTGCTCCTCACAGTGCCTGAGAGCCGCATTTGATCCTGACCTCGTGAAGTTGTATATTTTCCCTGTGACCGCATGGATTTCCTTGGAGTACTCTGGTTTCTTAACGATGGGCAGGTTTGGAGCTTAATTGGCCTTTGGAAAATGTGTAGGGAGTGGATGAGAATGTAGGATAACATAGAACTTGTGTGAACGGGTGATCAATGGTTAGTGTGGACTTGGTGGGCCAAAGGGCCTGTTTCCATGCGGTATCTTGAAACTAAATTAAACTAAGCTAGGTGCCAGATTAATGTTTAAGGTGAAGATAGACCCAAAATGCTGGAGTAGCTCAGCAGGCCAGGCAGCATCTATGGAGAGAAGGAATGGGTGACGTTTCGGGCTGAGACCGTTCTTCAGACCCAAAACATCACCCATTCCTTCTCTCCATAGATGCTGCCTGTCCCGCTGAATTACTCCAGTGTTTTGTGTCTATCTTCGGATTAAACCAGCATCTGCAGTTCCTTCATATATATTTAATATTTAAAGGTGTCGACTCTTTTCCTGAATATGTTTGATCTGAGGAAAAGTCAGACCTCATTCCATTTGTTGACGTGCAATCCCATTTTGACCTCACACTCGTCTCCCTGGAAACAGTGCTTTGCTCTGTGGCATCCTCTGAACTCGCACGTATCTCCACGGAAACCTGACAAACATTCTGAGAGTTCAGCAGTGGCTGCCAACAGTCACAATAGTCCAAGTATCCAAAGCTTAAATAGTGTTGGCTGGTGAGAAGACTTGGTTTGTTGTTGCTTGTAATGAAGGCTTGATGAGCTTAGAATTGAACACTAATCAACCATGGATGAAACTAGTGTGGCTTCACATCCTCTCACATAGGGGACTTCATCAGATACAATCAAACATTAAAAACACCAATATATTTGTGTGAAGGGTCTCAGTCTGAAAAAGGCTCTCGGCCCAAAACGCCACCTATTCCTTTTCTCCAGAGATGCTGCCTGACCCGCTGAGTTATTCCAGCATTTTGTGCCTATCTTCAATATATTAGTATGATTTATTTTTCAATCTAAGAGGATAACAGTCGCCGAGTCTTAGGGTATAAGCCCCTCCCACACCTAAAGCCCATTTACTACATGCAAATGACCTCGCACAATCTGAATCTGACGTCTCCATGGCAACATGATGCCATAGCAGCACGTTACCCTGGTAACGGGCTGGGTCGGTTGAGGGGAGAGCAAAATAAGACGTGGTCGGTGTTAGTGGCATTTGTACGCCATTTTAAGTGAAATAGTTTGGCAACATGGTTCAGAAGGAGGGCCAGTTGAAGAAGAACAGCCTGTTCAGGAGGATGCTCTTCTCTATCATTAGGATCTGCAAATTGTCGGAAATCAAGACTGAGGACGAGTGAGTGGCACCTGTGTAAAATCATTCACATAATGCTATCTTACTTTGGCACAGAATGCGGACATTCGGCCCTTTAGAATCCATGCTAACTTCTGCCAAGGCAATCCCATCAGTCCTATTCCCTCTCGTTTAGTTTAGTTTAGAGATACAGCGTGGGAACAGGCCCTTCGGCTCACCGGGTCCACGCCGACCAGCGATCCCCGAACATTAACACTATCCTACGCACACCAGGGGCAATTTTTTTTTACACATACGGCAAGTCAATTAACCAACAAACCTGTACATCTTTGGAGTGTGGGAGGAAACCGAAGATCTCGGAGAAAACCCACGCAGGTCACGGGGAGAACGTACAAACTAATACAGGCAGTACCCGTAGTCGGGATCGAACCCGGGTCTCTGGTGCTGCAAACGCTGTAAGGCAGCAACTCTACCCGCTGCGCCACTTTGCCGCCGCCTCCAGCAGCTTCTTCTTCTTGCGTTTGAGGCAGCAGAACTCTGCAGCAGGGTGATGCCATCCGGTTCGACATCCGTAGGTGCCCGCCCTAAAAAGGGCGCATGCTCCGGGTTGGCGCCAAGCTGCGGCAACTGCTGCTGTCTCTGTTTGTTGTTGTTCGCCTGATTGAGGTCAGTTGACAGAGCTCACCACGGGGACATGAGCCCCCTCCGGTAACTCTGTTACCTACTCTAATGCTCATCAACTCCTCTTTGACTCTATTAGTCACTGACCACTAGGGGCTAGGGGCCCTTTAGCCACTAAGGGCAACTTGCAATGGTCAAGTAACTATTTGGAAACCAGAGCACCCAGAGGAAACCCATATGGTCACAGGGAGAAGGAACAAACACCATTCACTAAAATGCTGAGAACTATATTCAGCACTCTGTACCTTCCCCCTTTACTCTACCTATTGTACTTCAGTTTGAACTGATTATATCTATGTATGATATATCTACTTGGATTGCATGCAAAACAAAGTTTTTCACTTTACCTCAGTACATATGACAATAATAACTTTAACACCACACGGGAAGCACCTGAGGTCAAAGTTTATTCTGGGTCTCTGGAGGTGTGAAGCAGCTCCATTAACGGATGTGCCACCCAAAATATCTCTCATGGGCTTCTGCCCTCATCCTACTTAACAAAACGTTGGCATCTCACCATGTGTGTGTATATGTTTAAATGGAGGTTAAAAAGAAAGGGAATTGAAAAGGATTAGTTCCTCCTGTGTTTCTGACTTCAACTCTTTGGTCTGAAATCGGATGTAAAATAACTCGGAACACCACAGTATTTAACATGCTTGTTGTTTAGTTATCGCCATCTTGAGTCTCTCTGCGCATGTGTACAATTGCGCAACACATTCAATTATGCTAATCGTATTCTCATACATTACACTCCTCCACCTTTAACTTGGAGGCAGGTACCACCATTTCATCTTCACTGTATATGATCTTGTGCACAAAATATAATTGAATAATACACTGTTCTCCAAGTCGTATTATGAAAGTCAACTTACAATTAGATCATCATAACAGTAATAAACATGCATAAAATAAACTTGGCACATGATATTTACACAATATTCCACCCACCTTCCTTAAACATGGTGTGGCAAACCATATAAATGACACATTGCTTTTCATTTTCACTTATAAAGAACAAAATCCTCAAATCTTTTAGGTGTTCTTTTAGTCCTATTAGACATGCGTCTCTCTGTCTGTGTTAGACTTAGCATGTTATCTGTGATATCAGGCTCTGGTGTTGATGTTGTGTTATCACTGTGGACTCACTCTCTGAAGTTCTTTCAGAATCTACACCTGCGATTGGAGCAGGCAGAACCATCATTGGCTTCTCGCTTGGTTGAACCACTTCTCTTTGCTGGAAGTCGGTGTGCTCATCACCTTTAGGCAAGTATGCTCTTATTTGATCCACATGACGACGCACAACTCTTACCTCACTCAACTTTACGTTGTACATCACTTCACTGATGAAGTCTGCTATCATTCCGTAAAGCCAAGTAGGATCTGATGTGAAGTTCTTGACCATGACATGATCATTCACCTCAAATACTCACTCGTTCCTTGCTACCTCGATCTGCTGCCTGTTTCATTGAAGCTTGCTTCCTTCGGACAGATTGGCTTAGATCGGGTCGCAGACGGTCAAGTTTAGTGTGGATCTTTGTGTGTCTGAACATCAGTTCACAGGGTGACTTTCCAGTCATTCCTTGAGGTGTGACTCGGTAAGTGTGTAACTTCCAGATCTTTATTTCCAGGTCTGATCCTTTTCCTTTCTTCACACCTGCTTTCACCGTCTGTACACCTCTTTCGGCTAGTCCGTTGCTGGATGGGTGTTAGGGTGATGTTTGAATGTGGCAGATGCTGCTGAGGAACCGGGCAAATTCTTCAGACACAAACTGCGTACTGTTATCTGTGACCAGCATTTCCGGTAACCCATGAGATGTAAACAACCGTCTCAGGGCAATCACTGTTGCTGCTGCTGGTGCGTGATTCACCCGAATGGCTTCAATCCATTTGCTGTGAGCATCGACCACAATCAGCAAATTCTCCTCATCCAGGCTTGCATAATCACAGTGAATCCTACTCCATGGTCTCTCAGGAAACTCCCATGGATGGATCTGGGCTGCAACAGGACTATGTTGACTCAGCTGAAAGCTTGGACAACTTCTTACTTGTTGTTCCAACTCTTTGTTGATTCCTGGCCACCAGACGTAGGGTTTTACCAATGCTTTCATTTTCACGAAGCCAAATTATCTGGAATGACCACTCGTGGTCCCCAAAGGATTATGTCATACTCAACTGACAACTCTTCTTTCTTGCTGGCAAAGGGCTTTACTTCTTCTGGAAGATTCCTTGCAATTGGCCACCCTTCCATGGTGTGTTTCTTCGCCTTGGAAAGAACTCTGTCCTTCTTGGTAGCTCTCTTCACTTCCTGTGCATCAACAGGGCATGTGTCCAGATCGGTGAGCAGGTTGATGCGTGCCTCTGGTGCTTCATCGAGCTCCGCGAGCTCAGGGTGATTCCATGAAGACTCCTCTTCGTGGATCGGCAAGCGCGACAACGCATCTGCATTCTGGTGTTTCTTGCCTTCCCGATGGACAATCTTATAACTGTAGGCAGACAGGATCATATGCCATCTTGCCACTCGAGCAGAGGCCATTGGGCTGGCAGGCTTGTGGTCTCCAAATAGTCCCATCAGAGGCTTGTGATCAGTCACAATGGTGAAAGACCTCCCATGTAACTGCTTGTGGAACTTCTTCAGTCTGAAGATTATGGATAAACCCTCCTTTTCATATTGTGCATAGTTTACTTCGCTGGGCTTGAGAGTGCATGAGGCAAGCGCTATCGGGCGTTCTTGTCCATCTGAATCCACATGGCTTATCACAGCACCTAAGCCATAGGGGCTTGTATCCGTTTGGAGCAGGATTGTTTTGGCTGGTTCGTAATGCGTCAGCACACTATCACTCTGCGGAAAACGCTTGAATCTCTGGAATGCCTGCTCTTGCTCCTTTCCCCATTTGAACATGGGATCAGACTCGCTGCTTCTCCCACTCTTTGAATCTGCTGATCTGTACTCATCCTTCAGCATTAGAGTCAACGGTGCAATCTCCTGTGACAGGTTAGGTATAAACTTCCTGTAATACCCAAGTAAGCCTAGGTATGCCTGGAGTTGGCTTTGGTTCACAGGCTGCTTTGCTTCCCGCACCGCATCAACTTTGTCTTGAAGAGGACGAAGACCATTCTTGTTCAGTCAATGTCCGAGATAGTCGACTGACTCTTGCATCAGTGCACACTTCTCCTTCTTCAGACGTAACCCACTGGTTTCTAGTCCTCCAGGACCACTTCCAGGTTCCTGAGGTGTTCTTTGTCAGTCTTTCCGCTGATGATGATATCATCCAGATACGGCTTGCACATGGGAATATCTGCTAGCAGGCTCTCTGCGCATGCGTGCAAATGCACAATACATTCAATTATGCTAATCATATTCTCATACACAACATATCTTCTGTGGCTTTTAGATATAGCAGAACTTTACAGTGTATTCACAGTCATAGCATTTTGCACACAGCCAGCTCTCTCAAACACCAACATGACAACAGTGGGAAAACTGGTTGCTTTCACTCATGTAGGTAACCAGATAAGCATTAGCTTCTGTCTATTTAAGGGGACTTCAATTTAATGCTTCATTCATAACTGCATCTTTATCTATGTATTAAGGGCCTGTCCCACTTTCACGACCTATGCCGAGTTTGCCCTTGACTCGTACTCGCAGCATGGTCGTCACGAGGTTGTAGGAGGTTGCAGGTAGGTTGTAGGCAGGTCGTGATGCTAGTCGTAGGTACTCGTGGCCTCAAGTAGGTCGGGGCGTTTTTTCTAGCATGATGTAAAATGTCCATGAGTAAAAAAGGTCGTGAATTGGGTCATGAAAGTGGGACAGGCCCTTTAGGTTAGATGAGTTTAGTTTAGAGATACAGTGGGATTATAGTAATGTTCTAATAATCCACATTCCTATTATTCTAAAACTTCAATGGTTCATCTGACTCAGCACATAATATTCACACTCACCTGCCCCCTATTTCCTGTGCTCCCATAAGCCTCATGAAGTCCCCCAGACTGGCACTCGTGTCTACAAGGACCTCAATTCTCTTACTTCCTGTAGTCTCACAGGCTGTAGTAAAAAAATATTGTGCTGTGGTGTAATTTAAGATAAAAGAGAATTGAAGGTATGTTGGTTAGAATAACACTCAACACTAAGGAAGAACTGCAAACCCGGCACTAGCGGGCTGGAGTGCCAAAGCTGCATTGTATTGCACTGGGAGTATCAGTCAGCACAGAATCCCCAAGTCCTTACTTTTCACCTATCAGCTGCCGCATACAACACATCATCCTCTGAAATATTTGCCACCTCCAGCGGGATTCCACCACTAGTCGTATCTTCCCATTTCCACCCCTTTCTGCTTTCCGCAGAGACCATTCCCTCCACACTTCCCTGGTCAACTCGTCCCTTCCTACCCAAAACACCCCCTCCCCAGGTACTTTCCCGTGCAACCGCAGGTGATACAACACCTGTCCCTATACCTCCCCCCTCGACCATCCACGGACTTCGACAGTCCTTTCAGATGAGGCAGAGGTTCACTTGCACCTCTTCCACCTTCATCTACTGCATCTGTTGTTCTCGATGTGGGCTCTTGTGCATCATCGAGACCAAGCGCAGACTGAACGATCGTTTAGCTGAACATTTACGCTCAGTCCACCTTGGCCTACACAATCTATCGATAGACAATAGACAATAGACAATAGGTGCAGGAGTAGGCCATTCAGCCCTTCGAGCCAGCACCGCCATTCACCCTGATCATGGCTAATCATCCACATTCAGTACCCCGTTCCTGTCTTCTCACCATATCCTCCGACTCCGCTATCTTTCAGAACTCTATCTAACTCTCTCTTGAAAGCATCCAGAGAATTGGCCTCTACTGCCTTCTGAGGCAGAGAATTCCACAGATTCACAACTCTCTGGGTGATGTTTTTTTCCTCATCTTTCCTCATCACCGTCCTCATCTTCAGCATTTTGTGTCAATCTATGGTATAAACCAGCATCTGCAGTTCCTTCCTACACAGGTCAGCCTACAAACAGCTTCAATTCATGGCCCCCACTTGGGGAAGAGTGCCACCAATTGGTCTGATACCAACTAGGAAGGTGAAGGGTTTGTTCCACGCTGTATCTCTAAACTAAACTGAAGTAAAAAAACAAACAATATGACCTGTTCTACCTGAACCAGGTACCTCTGTACACCCGAGTACAAAACTGCACCAGCTGAACATCCATTGTAGCCTCGCCTTCATTAGATCATTGACATGTAGCCAAGAAAGGAGGACGTGAAGTCGGTAGACAATGGACAATATACAATAGGTGCAGGAGTAGGCCATTCGGCCCTTCGAGCCAGCACCGCCATTCAATGTGATCATGGGTGATCATCCACAATCAGTACCCTGTTCCTGTCTTCTCCCCATATCCCCTGACTCTGCTGTCTTTAAGAGCCCTATCTAGCGCTCTCTTGAAAGTATCCAGAGAACTGGCCTACACCGCCCTCTTAGGCAGAGATAGATCTAAGCTTGTGCTGATTGCTTGTTACCTTGTTTCTCACAGCCCTGACGATTACATGAACCTCGTGGACAGGTTGAGGGACAGAAACTTAGTTCTCAACCAGGTGCCCGTCAGCGAGCGTTTGGCGAAAGCTCAAGTCAACCAGCACGGGTTACCGTGCGGAAACAAGTCACGGGAGACCCGTTTCGTCGGGAAAAAAAAACGGAAAAATGAGAAAAATGTGAAATACCCACAGTGCCCGTTGGAATATTTCATCAATTGGCACAAGCACCTGGATCACTGCCATCCTTGCCCAGCAGTGAACAATGAACAACGTGGCACGCCAGCAATAGGCAAGAACATTCTAGAGAGTGAGGGAGGAGTATCTGACTATACAATATTCTCCGCAGAAGACAAACTCCACGATGGTGAATCCAATTATCCTCCCCACAGTGTCGGTGCCAGTGGAAATCAATGCAGGAAAGATCTGAAGACATTGAACCGTGGCAAGTCACCAACCCTCTTCGGGAAACATTGGAAGAGCCATTCCTTCAATCCCTTCTCCGGTGCCAGTCAGTACCGTGTGTTGGATGTGGTGACTGACCCTCTGGAATGCCAGGAGGTCGGTAGCAAGTTGTTCCTGAACACTGTGCCACAGAAAATAAAAGAACCCGATCAAACGCTGCTGACCAACTGATTGTCCTGATCTGCTGGGCCTAGGAAAACAGGCCTGATTGATTCCTTCCAGCTAATAATCAATATTTTGCATCACACCTGACCTAGATGTAAAGATAATGGAATAAATGTTTATTGCTCAAGAGTCTCGTCTTTGTGGACTTCTTAACTTGCATTTGTTATTATTGGTACTGATTGTGTCATCCATTGTTACCTGTGTTGGCCAGTGAGATCTTACTTTTGGATTTCGGAAGAAAGGACTGGTGCACGTAGATTGGTAGAAGAAATAAAGGCCAGTTTTCAAGGAATGGACGATATTCATCAGTAGTGAAAATACTATACTATTATTCTACTACTAATAGCAGAGGTTCACGCATGGTAGAACATATACCTTAGAGCAACAGAGCACTAGAACAGGTCCTTCCGCCTACAATGGCTGTGCTGAACATAATGCCAAGACCATCACATCAGCCTGAACATAATCCCTGCACATACACACGCCTAACCAAACGTCTTTCAAATGCCACTAATCTATTTGCTTCAACCACCATCCATCGCCTTGCAGCGTGTTCCAGCAACTCGCCGCCCTCTGTATAAAAAACATGTCTCGTACATCTTTCATTCTTGCCCCTCTCACCTAAAAGCTATTTGCCCTCGAGTGTTTGATTTTCCCATCCTGGGAAAAAAAGGTACTGACTGTGGTGGGTAACTTTGCAAAATAACACATTCGGGCTTGTGAGGCAGTTGCAAAGTTCAAAGCAAATAAAATCATCTTTGTTCAGTTAGTTACTGAATTTGACTGTAAATTCCAATGTTATGAGCAGCCCTATCCCACAGCACACCTGCGTGCAAAACGTTACCACAGAAGCAACACACCTGCATGCGTGCACACACTCAGATATCTAAATCTGCACATAATTTAATTAACTAATATTTAGAGAAATTACTTTTAGCCAGAGTGCAACATAAGGTATGCTGTGTCATAATTAATATGTGCTACCAAACTTATACTATATTGAGATTTAGAAACACACAAAATGAGAAAGAATTAGGTTAGTTGAAGTCTTTTCTTTCCAACCATGAAATAAGCATTTTGAAAACGATGGTTGAGAAGGCAAAAGACACAAAATGTTGGAGTAACTCAGCTCAGGCAGCATCCCTGGAGAACATGGATGGGTGACATTTTGGGTCAAGATCCTTCTTTAGATTGGAGTCTCGGAAGGGAACTGACCCGAAATGTCACCTGTACATGTTCTCCAGGGATGATGCTCGACTTGCTGAGTTACTCCTGCACTTTGCGCCCTTTTTGTTGTAAACCAGTATCTGCAGTTCTTTGTTTATACAGAATGTTTCCAATGATTTCTGCCTCTTCTGCCTAAAGGTTTTTGGGAATGTAAGGAATGGAGGGGATATAGATCATGTGCAGGCAGAGGAGATTAGTTTAACTTGGCATTATGTTCACCATGGACATTGTGGGCCGAAGGGCCTGTTTCTGTGCTGTAGAGTTCCTACCCGAAATGTCATTCATCCCTTTTCTCCAGAGATGCCGCCTGACCCACTGAGTTACTCCAACACTATGTGTCTATTTTTGGTATAAATCAGCATCTACAATTCATTTCTACACACTGTACTGTTCAATGTTTGATGTCCTTCCAGTTTGCAAAGTGTTATCAAACCTGTAGTACCAATATTCATCACTAGATAGCGCTTGAGGCTCATTTTACTGGATTGAAGAGTGCCAATTGTCTATATATAGCACGTTCTCAGGGCGAGGCAGTAAGGTACAAGGGCTACCAGTTGAAATTACAATGTTGATTTGATTAGTTCTATGGTGTCCACAGGCCCAATCATCATGGTATTCCCATTTACCTTGAATCATCATGGTATTCCCATTTACCAGAGAATACACTGAGTGCTGGAGGAACTCAACAGGTCAGGCAGCATCTCTGGAGAAGAGGAAAAGCCCATCAGAAGAAGGGTCTCGACCCGAAACGTCACCCATTCCTTGTCTCCAGTCCTTCCTAGTTGCTCCATCTTTTTGTGTCTATCTCTGGGGAACATGGATAGGTAACATTTCAGGTCATGCACCTCCATCAGTCTGAAGAAGGGTCCCGACCCGAAACCTCACCTGACCCATGTTCTCCAGAGATGCTGCCTGACACGGCAAGTTACTCCAGCACTCGGTGTCTTCTTTAGTAAACCAGCATCTTCAGTTCCTTGTTTCTACATTGCCATTCATCATCCTGTCTCACACATCTGTTGCTGTAACCTCCACATGAATACCTTACTTGTAGACTTATCGACCCCGGAGCTCATTAGAGCATTCTCCCAAGTTAGATAAAATAAACTCATCAAAAACTCTGTTCTAAAATCCTAACTTCCACCGGTGACATAACAATGAAATAGTCCCTCATAATTTTACAGCTAATTAAGTTATTTTAAATGACATTACTGCATTCTAGTGTTTAAGAGGGAACTGCAGATGCTAGAGAATCGAAGGTTACACAAAAAAGCTGGAGAAACTCAGCGGGTGCAGCAGCATCTATGGAGCGAAGGAAATAGGCAACGTTTCGGGCCGAAACCCTTCTTCAGTAACCAAGCTGACCTCCCGGTGGCTCAGCACTTCAACTCCCCCTCCCACTCCGTCTCCGACCTCTCTGTCCTGGGTCTCCTCCATGGCCACAGCGAGCAGCACCGGAAATTGGAGGAACAGCACCTCATATTCCGTTTGGGGAGTCAGCATCCGGGGGCATGAACATCGAATTCTCCCAATTTTGTTAGTCCTTGCTGTCTCCTCCCCCTCCTCAGCCCCCCTGCTGTCTCCTCCCATCTCCCAGCCTTCGGGCTCCTCCTCCTTTTCCCTTTCTTGTCCCCGCCCACCCCCATCCCCGATCAGTCTGAAGAAGGGTTTCGGCCCGAAACGTTGCCTATTTCCTTCGCTCCATAGATGCTGCTGCACCCGCTGAGTTTCTCCAGCTTTTTTTGTGTAACTTACTGCATTCTAGGACAGGCCACTCTTTGCACAGCAGAACCTCATCATCTCTGTGCACAACTTATTTTGGCTCCAGGGTTTTAGTTTAAAATGACCGACTGTAGGACCTCCACGCATTACCATAAAGTTCCCCTCCTCAGCAGAGTATGTACCCAGAACAGTTCACAACTCAGAAAAGCGAACAGCTGGCAACTTATATAAATATAAACATAGACCAACGTATGTTGGCCTATGTCCAGAGTGTAGGGAGGAATTGCAGATGCTAGTTGAAACTGAACAGAGAAACAAAGAGCTGGAGTAACGCAGCAGGTCAGGCAGCATCTCTGGAGCAAAGGGAATAAGTGACATTTCGGGTTGAGTCTGAATGAGGGTGTCGACCCAAAACAACGCCTATTCCTTTTCTCCAGAGATGCTGACTGAGCCGCTGAGTTACATAGAAACATAGAAACATAGAAATTAGGTGCAGGAGTAGGCCATTCGGCCCTTCGAGCCTGCACCGCCATTCAATATGATCATGGCTGATCATCCAACTCAGTATCCCGTACCTGCCTACTCTCCATACCCCCTGATCCCCTTAGCCACAAGGGCCACATCTAACTCCCTCTTAAATATAGCCAATGAACTGGCCTCAACTACCCTCTGTGGCAGAGAGTTCCAGAGATTCACCACTCTCTGTGTGAAAAAAGTTCTTCTCATCTCGGTTATAAAGGATTTCCCCCTTATCCTTAAGCTGTAACCCCTTGTCCTGGACTTCCCCAACATCGGGAACAATCTTCCTGCATCTAGCCTGTCCAACCCCTTAAGAATTTTGTAAGTTTCTATAAGATCCCCTCTCAATCTCCTAAATTCTAGAGAGTACAAACCAAGTCTATCCAGTCTTTCTTCATAAGACAGTCCTGACATCCCAGGAATCAGTCTGGTGAACCTTCTCTGCACTCCCTCTATGGCAATAATGTCCTTCCTCAGATTTGGAGACCAAAACTGTACGCAATACTCCAGGTGTGGTCTCACCAAGACCCTGTACAACTGCAGTAGAACCTCCCTGCTCCTTACTGCAACTTTAAAGCATTTCAATAAAGAACCCCACCTGGTTAACTGTTGGCTTGACTATCCTCATGAATCTAAGCTGGTGATAGGCACAAAGTGCTGGAGTAACTCAGCGGGTCAGGCAACATCTCTGGAGAAAAAGGATGGGTGATGTTTCGGGTCGGGACCCACCTTCATACCTGAAACATCACCCATCCTTTTTCTCCAGAGATGCTGCCTGACCCACTGAGTTACCCCGGCACTTTGTGTCTATCTTCGGTATAAAGCAGCATCTGCATTTACGTGCTATATATCTATTAAGTTGGTTCAGGTTTGTCCAATTACAACTTGGGGTATTTTGCCATTTTAAAGACATGAAATAAACGCAAGTTATTGTCATTGTTATTTTGATCAACCTCAATTGACCAGCGAGGGAAGTAGTCTAAGAGCCCAAGAGAAAGGCAAGGGTTTGATCAATCAAGTACATAAGAGTCTGCAATGCTGGAATCTGGAATACGGAACACAAAACAAACTGCCAGAGGAAATCAGCCAGACTCAGTTGAAAGATTGATCCCTTATTTTGAGACTGATCAGTTATTTTATATCTGATACTCACTGTGTCTCTATATGCCACCCTATGAAGCTTCGTAAGAATTTTGTATTACACCTCTTATTCTTCCAGACCTGAATATAGACCTAGTCTCATTATTAGTTTCTGATCATACAAAAATGTCTCCCCTCCCGGAACCATTCCAGTAACCTCATTCTGTCACAAGTATATTCCACCTTCAGTAAGACCATCAGACAAGTGCACAATATTCCCGACGGGGTCTTACCAGTGATGTTTATAGATGGCTTACGAGAATGTTGCCAATAGCTGAGGGCCTGAATTTTCTAGAGAGGTTGAGCAGCCTAGGAGTTTATTCCGTGGAGTGCGGGAAGCTGAGGGGTGACCCTAAAGGATGTATAAAACCATGGGGGGCAAAGATAAGGTGAATGCACAGAAACATTTTCCCAGCGTTTGGCAATCAAGAATGAGAGGGGATAGGATTAAGGTGAGAGGGGAAAGATTAATAGGAACCCGAGGGACAACATTTTCACACAGAGGGTAGTACATATATGCAATGAGCTGCCAGAGGACGTAGTTGAGGCAGTACAACAACAACTTTTAAACAGGTACATCGATAGGAAGGTTTAGAGGGAAATTGGTCAAACATAAGAACAAGCTTAGGTGGACATTTTTGGTTGGCATGGTATCTATGGCCCTATAAGGGAGAGAGGGGGTTTGGAGAGGATCAAATGAAGGATATTTTCACCCAAAGAGTGATTGGAATCTGAAATGCACTGCCTGAGGGAATAGGAGACAGAGACTCTCGCATCATTTAAGAAGTATCTGGACAATCACTTGAATTGCCAAGACATTAAAGGCTACAGAACAAGTGCTGGTAAATGGCATTAGTATAAATCGATACTTGTGATGGCCAGCATGGACATAGTGGCCTGAAGGGCCTGTTTCTGTGCTGCATGACTCCATGCAGCTATTATATTGCATTATGGCATAAAAGCATGTGCGATCATTCAAGAATTAGTGACAGCATGCACATTTATTTAGGAAATAATAATTTATTTTGTTTTTGGTTAAATCTATCCCCTTTCCTAATTCAAAGTCATTAGACCAAATATGCTCTGCAGCCAATAAATTTATTACAGGACGGTAGGAAAAGTGTCAGCTAATCTTTGTCATGAAATGCCCAGATATAGATATGAGAAGTTAATGAATAGGTAATTGGCTGCTTATTATAAATTTATATTGGCAGTAAGTTGGGAGGTGGAAAGAAAAGTAATGTGCTTTTTCTCACTTGATTTTGTAATTCCTGCTGGAAATGGGGTGCTCGTGGTTTCTGAGTAAGCACAGGATGGGAAACCAACACCTATTGTTGTCCGTGCAGTTGGATGAGTGTGTAGAATCTGCCCATCAGAAGCAGGATTGCAACGAATAACGAGCAATTAGCTAATTGGAGAGTCAGCATAGAATAATTCTTCATCATCCCTGTTGACAAATCCTTGCTGACTCAAGAATTTCAACATGGTACAATGGTGAGATCAAACAGACCCAGGTGCGTGTGTACACTCCATTCCTTCAGGTTTGGCGGTGCCTCATGAGAGCATTCAGCACCAACTGAGAGAAGGGTGAGGTGTTGGTGGTGTGTAGACTGAGATACTTGAGACAATAGGGCTCAAGCTCTCCGAACTTCAAGGCAGACGAGTGTGCGGCACAGTGGCATGTCGGCAGAACTAACCACGGGTGCTGTCTGTACAGAGTGTGTACGTTCTCCCTGTGACCCCGTGGAATTTCTCCGGGTACTGTAGTTTCCTCCTACACTCCAAAGACGTACAGGTTTGAAGGTTCATTAGCTTCGGTAAAATTGTAAATTTTCCCTAGTGTGTAGGATAATGTTAGTGTACGGGGTGATCGCTGGTCGGCGCGGAGCTGATGGGCCTAAGGGTCTGTTTACACGCTGTATCTCTGAAGGCTAAAGTGTAAAGATTAGTCCAGTCATTGTTGAATTTATTGGGGTGAATATTCTGACGTTGTTGCATTCTGCTGTCCTAGTGGCCCTGATAGAACCCAATCAGAAACCCAGACTTCACTGCCTTGTAATCCAGTTGTGGATGTTCTCTGAAAGTGACATCATAGGGAGACAGGGTGGTGAAGAAGACATGTGGCTTGCTTACCTACAATGGTCAGGGCATTGAGTACAAGAGTTGGGACTCCATGTCACAAAGTATTGGTGCGACCACATTTGGACTGTTGTGTGAACTTCTAGTCTCGTACTACAGGAAGGATCTCACTACGCTGGAACGAGTTAAAAGATTCACAAGGATGTTACTGGAACTGGAGGGCTTGTTACATGGAGACTGGAATACGTTGGAGGTTTTCACCTGGTTACCCAGGAGATGGAAGGGGGATTTTATAGACTTTTATAAAATCATGATGGTGAATGGTTCCAGAATTTTTCCCAGGATAGGCCTGTCCAAAATTTACATATTACTGTACCTTAATTGGTACACGGGACAATAAAAGATCTTTGATAAATAGAGGGCATAGGTTTAAAGTGAGAGTGGACCAATTTAAAGGGGTATTTTTAAATAGAGGATGGTGGGTATATGGAACGAGGTGCCAGAGAAAGTGGTAGAGGCTGTTATAATTCATGCAAATGGGAACAACATCAATTGGCAACTTGTTCGGTGTGGATGCTTTAGACCAAAGGGTCTGATTTTGTGCTGTATATGTATGAATCTCAGTCAATGATGCACTAAATAACCCCAGGAATACCTTTACTTGACTTTCTTTAGTATCAGAAGCAGGGAATGGTGCTGTGGGAGAGCAGTGTTTGGATAAAATATTGACCTGTGGGTTTTAAGTACACCCTGGGATTAGTTCCCGTTCCTGACTTTGTGTATTTACTTTGAAAACACATTGTTCTTCTTCTTCTTCTTGCGTTAAGCGTGCACAGCCTAAAGTTGTAGGACAACTTGTTCTATTTGATCTTATTTGATTGTGCGTGCCGGGTTGATTGCATTCGTCGAAACAGGGCGGACCACTTGAAGGTTGCAATCTCCCACCCCGACACTGTTGATGTAAGTCTTCCATTGTGTTAGTGTTTCAAACACTGCCTCTGAGTTAAGAGCTCACCTCAGCAGAGCAAAGGAGCAACAAATGGTCTTTAAATAAATGAATGGTGTCTCTGGCTATGCTGGCATCTGAATCATGTTAGCCAGTTGCAGACTTTGGCTCAGTGGTGGGACTGCAGAGGAGTTTGTTAATGTCACATGTACCGAGGTGCAGTGAAGAGCTTTTTTGTTGGGTGTTAGCATCAGCGAAAAGTTACAATCAAGCCGCCCAACGTGTACAGAAACAGGATAAAGGTTTTAATGTTTGATGCAAGTCAAAGTCCAATACGGTAGAGTAGATTTTAGAAGAGCATAGTTAGTGTAAGGAATGCTGCTGTTGAAATAAAGATTTAAAACAGTGGAGCATCACGTGATGCATGATAGCAGACCCACTTCTGAAACCAGCGCACTTTGGCACCATCTTGGATTCGCTGACAGGACAGAGGTTTAAGAGCCATTCTGCAACTTAGTTTAGGAAACAGAAGTTGACTGAAAGATGGGTGGGTGACTGAAGCAGTAGTGGAAGATTGGGCTAACATTTTGTTTGTAATCTGTGATATTGCAGTGCAGAAGGAAGCACATGAATTCACACAAACATTCATTATACAGACAGCGTTTGATCATTTTTACACCATTCCTCCCTTGGACATGGTTTCCCCTGGGCAAAATTATTTTAATAGAAGCATCCATTATCCTGTTAACAAATGTAGCAATTATTTCTGAAATGCTGAAAAAAAATCTGTGATATAATTTATAATATAACTATGTGATGTATATTCAAAAAAGTCTCTGTTTCGATAGAGGTAAAAACATGTCAATTTCAAAAGAAGGCATGTCTAGAAATTTGAATTTTATCTGCTTTGGTCGATCGATCAGTTGTTGTAATTAGCACTGCTGCTGATTTTGGGCACTTGTAAAAGATTGTGAAATTGGCCATGGAGTCAAACAGTATGAAAACAGGGGGCCACATTTGAGCCAATTTGTCCATGCTGAACAAGGTGCCCATCTACGCAAGTCCCACCTGCCATGTTTGGCCTGTAAACCTTCTAACCTTTTCCTATCCCAAAGATTTTTAAAACTTTAGTTTGATAGAAGTTTATAAAATGAGGAGAGGCATAGATAGGGTAGGCAGTCAGAACCTTTTTCACAGGGTGAAATGTCCAACACCAAGAGGGCAAGATATGAGTTGAAAGGTAGAAAGTTTAATGGAGATATCTGGGCAAGTTTTTTACACAGAGTACCGGGGGCCTGGAATGCATTGCCAGGGTTTGTGGTGGAGGCAGATCTGATAGTGGTGTTTAAGAGGCTTTTACATCAGGACGTGGAAGTGCAGGGTATAGGGGGATATGGACAATGTACAAGCAGATGAGATCAGTTTAGTTTGGCATCATGTCCTGCACTGCACTATGTTCTAAAGCTATGCTAAAATTGAATTGCAATTTTCCCTGGAGGAAATCATTGAGATTTATTTTTTGTCCTGAGCTGTTCACAAGGATGGTTGCCCAGGTTCTAAGGACCAACCTCAATGATTGCCATAAAAAGGTGATGGAGAAGATGCCTGGGAGACCCTTGCTGCAAGTAAACCTGTGCAACAACGGGACAAGGTGTGATCAGTGAGACAGGGGTTACAGCACGATGCATTGAGATGCATTCAATTAAAAGGCACTAAGCAACGATCATGCATGCAAAATGTAAATGCAAAAACTTATTGACTTTTGCAATATGAACCCATCAAATGTTGCGACCAAAACACAATGAAGTCTCTAATTCGTATCTCATTAGACAGATCAATGCACTGCACTATTTTTTTCTAAATGGCAGCCATTTCCCATCAGAGGAAAGAGGTCAAACAATGGCGCTGATAATGTGACGCCATTCCATGCACTTCTAACATGCGTAAAAGCCAGCGCTAACGATTCCAATTTCATGGCTGCAGAGATTGGTTCTCTGTGTTCACGGCTTGTTTAAAAATCACGAGGTCAACTTAATATACCAGTGTTGCTTGAATTCCAGCTGGAGGGAGTAGAAAATGAGAGGAAACTTGAAAGAATATTTGTATGAAAATACATTGCACCCACCACTAGTTGGTGAGGTTGCGCATTACAAAAATTGGTGACATTGCCGACAGTGAACAAGGCTGTCAATAGTGTACATCCGGATGTAGATCAGTTACATATATGAGCTGAGAAATGGCAGATGGAGTTTAACCCAGGCAAGTGTGAGTTTTGCACTTTCGGAAGTTGAATGTTCGGGGAAAGTAAATAGTTAATGGCGGGATTGTTGAAGAGCATTGATGTGCTGAAGGTTCTTGAGGTCCAAGTCCCTAACTCCCTGGAAGTAGCAACACAAGTGGACAGTGGTAAAGAAGTGTATGGTATACTGGCCTTCATTGGTGAGGCCATTTAATATAATAATGAGGAAGTCACTTTGCAACTTTATAAAACTTTGGTTATGCTGCATTTGGAGTAACGTGTAATGTTCTGATTGCCCAATTACAGGTTGGATGTGATGGCCAACCAAGGTTTTGTGTATCTGACCAATTCTCTTTCTGGGCTGGCAGTGAGCAGTCTCAGCGGCCTGTATTTGATCGTGGGCCAGAATCAGGATGATTTTCTGACTCGAAGAGGAAGTGGTTGCAGTGTGAGCCTTTACACTAACCTTATGAAGGCCTTGGTCTCCCGAGGGTATATTTTCCAGAAGGAGGTCGGAATTACGACTGGAGTGTGGCTGAACGCAGTTATTTTGGTCACGGGTTTACAAGTTTGTAGAATCTGTGACCAAACATCTATGATGGTTGGGAGAGTAACTAATGGAAATAATTCCTAAGTGGTAGCTGTACACTGTGGATGGCTTGATTGTAATCATGTACAGTCTTCTCTTTGTCTGGATAGTGTGCAACAAAAACAAGCTTTTCACTCTACCTCGGTACATGTGACTATAATAAACTAAACTAAAATGGAGTAGAATTGAGAATACAGAGGCAGCCAGCTGCTCAGAAGCTCCACACTCCTGAAGATAAACAGTAGCACTGAAATAGTGTCCCAATGCTTACAATCTGGAGTGCTCTCAATCAGTAGCCTTAAGGCAGGTTCGTGGCAGCATATGCAAACCTACTGTGTTGGTACAATGGAGAAGATCATCATCAAGAATTCAAATTTAGTTAGTAAGTTGCCTAAGTGTTCAATTGGTAACTATTCCTCTTTGGGATTTTCAAGCTCTTTTGATGGGTTGGTTGGTGAAGTTGCACATTACAAAACATGGTGTCGCTGCAGACAGTGAAAAATGCTGTCAAACGGATCCAGCCGGATATAGATCAGTTAGATGAGCTGAGAAATAGCTGCTGGTGTTTAACCCAGGCAAGTGTGTGTCGCACTTTGGAAAGTTGAATTTACAGGGAAGATAATTAATTAACGGCAGGATTCTTGAATAGCATTGATACACAGAGGGAACTTGTAGCAACACAAGTAGTTTGTGGTGAAGGAGCGGTGTGGTGTACTGGCATATGGTATAAAGGCCAGGGCATTGGGTATAACAATCAAGGAGTTACTTCGCCACTTTATAAAACTTTGGTTGTGCCACATTTGACTCGGAAGATGGGCTCCAACTCAAAAGCTTTTCCGTGTCCTCCAGAGATGCTGCCTGGTCTGCTGAGTTACTCCAGCACTTTGTGGTCTACGCAAGACTCCAGATCTTCAGTTCCTTGTGTCTCAACATGTGGCGTTATCGGCGTATAGAAGAGCGACAGCAACATTTTCTTCAAGCAAAATATTAAATTGAAATGAGGTCATGTTTTGGGATGAGAGTCGCCTACACCGGAGATTCCACCGAACAAGACATTAATCTACCGCACACAGTCACGAATAAGCGCTAGGAGAAAAGTTGTAAGGGTATTGAAAAGACTAATGTTTTTTTTTTAACTTTTCTTTGAATGCCTTTATTTACTATTTATAAAAGTATACAAGATGGGCGTCAAAAGGCTGTCTGACTGGGGGCGAGTTGTCGGAGACCCGAGTCATTTGATGAAAGCTCCAGGAATGCATCCAACCCAAGTTAGTATCCCTGGGCAGGATCTAACATCTGGAGATCAAACGTCTGAGGGGCCCCCTGTGCACATACTGTGCAGAGGAGGATGGGCAGAAGTGAAAGTGCAACAACCAATTCCTACCCATGTTTTTGTTTTAAACGTAGTTCATTTCAGTGGGAAACGAAGGGGGCGAGGGAGAGCCTGAGAGGAATATTCTTGCCAGTTTGCCCCACCCTCCCTCCCCTAGTGTTAAGAAAAGCTTCAGTCCAAGTGTAAAGCCAGGGCAATGTGAGGGGAGGCGTGCTGTGGAAGTCACCCCAGCAGCCAAGTAAAAAATACAAATGTAAAACAAATGTCAAAAGAAAAAATGAAGGATACATTCACAATAACATTCATTAATACAGAATTAATCACAAAATAGATTTTAGACACAGGGGCCTTCATTCTTATGACAGTCACATCATTGTGACCTGTTTCTGGAGAAAAGTCTTTTAATTAATTTTTAAAAAACAGTCCGCACGCTGGTCACACTCTAGTTCCGGTGCGTCCACAGTGTGAACACAGCGGTCTTAGTCCAGCGAGTCACTATTGTCCAGGCCCAGGTCGTTTACATTGGTCGTCTGCAGTTCCCCATTGTCATCCTCTTCCTCCTCCTCTTCCTCATCCTCCTCTATCTCCTCCTCGTCCGTCCCGTCCAGCGAGTCGTCGCCCGCGTGGCCGGCCATCATGGCCTGCTGCATGGCAAGGGTGGCCGTGTCGGAGGAGAGGGTCTGCAGGCTGTCCATGGCAGTGGTCATTGTGCCTGGAAGTGAAGCAGCCCATTAGTCACTGCGGTTCGGACCCCGGACACAGAGAGAGAGAGAAGGGATGGAATGGGCGGAGGGGAAGAGAAGCATTGGGCAGCAGAGTAGCGCAGCGGTAGAGGTGCTGCCTTACAGCTCCAGAGACCCGGGTTTGATTGTGTCTACGGGTGCTGTCTATACGGAGTTTGCAGGAGCTCCGGTTTCGTCCCACACTCCAACGATGTGCAGGTTTGTGAGTTATTTGGCCTCTGTACATTGATCCTAATGTGTAGGATGGTGCTAGTGTATGGGGTGATCATGGTCAGCACAGATTTGATGGGCCGAAGGGCCTGTTTCCGCGCTGTATCTCTGGAGTCAGCAAATATTAAAAGAAAATAAAGTGGAAGGAATGAGAGGAAAGTCGGAAAGAGATGGCGGGGAAAAGGGAGCGGGCTTGGGTGGGGAAGAGAAGAGGGAAGAAACTAAAGGGCAAGAACTAGTCAGAATTAGGGGTCTGAAAGAAAGTGGACAGAAACAGAATGCGAGGGAAGTTGAGGCAAGTGTGTGGATGTTCGAAAGGGGAAGGAAGGACAAAGAGTGTTTGAGGAGAGAGAGGAGACAGAAAAATAAAGGGAAAACTGAAGTAAGAGAATGTAGAAAAAGTTAAGAAAAAAACAGGGAAGATGGGAAAGACAGGAGAGTGAGGAGAGTATGGGGGAGAGGGAGAGAGAGATGTGGAAGAGGGGAAAGAGGGTGTATGAGAGAGGGGGAGAGACAGAGAGAGGGGAGAGATGGGATGGGGAGAGACAGATATAGGTAGAGACAGAGGGAGAGACAGTGAGAGAAAGGAGAGACAGAAGGAGAGACGGTGGGAGAGGGAGAGGCAGATTCAAGGTTCAGAGAAAAGGAAGCAGAGACTAGTGCAGTACATGAGCTGGAGAGAAGACTGCTGCAGGGCAGGAGGTGTGATTCTGGGTGTGTGCCAGGTCAGGTGAGTGCTGACTGCATGCTTACTGTCCGGGTTGCTGGGGTTGCCACCTTGCTGTTGGAGAACGCCAGCTGCAATCGAGTCGGGCCAGAAGCGCTGAGTCGGCCGGTGCTGGGATTTGATTTTCTTAGCTTTGGGAGCTGGGTCAGGATTACTGGCATCGAGCATTGGCTGCAGTATACGCCGCCTGGCGTTAATAAACCTGCAGTGAGACAGAATGGTGTTAGTACACGGCTCACACTCTAGCTGAGGGGAGCGTATCACTCCTCAGTCAGCTGCTTACCCAAGAAAACAATTCCACCGCACTAACTCTGTGGACCAGAACATGAGACTTGCTCTGTTAAATGCAACAAATGTTAAATGGGAACGTTAAAAGTTTTATGTCCATGTTTGAGCAGTGCTCCACAGTAAATATTTGTCATTATCACCAAATTACCACCCTGGCATTCTCAATCCAAAGCTGAAACACCAACACCTGTAAATGTGACAACTAAGCTGTGTAAAAAATGATATATATTACAGATATAAAATTAGAGGAGCATAGATGGTCAGAACCTTTTCTCCGGGAAATGTCAAAGACTAAAGGGACTCGCTATAAGAGGGCCAGAGGGGGAACGTTTTAAGGAGATTTGCAGGGCAATGTTTTATTTTTATACAGTGAGTTTAGGTTCCTGGAAGGCACTGTCAGGGGTGGTGGTGAAGGCAGCATCGAAGAAGCTTTTCGAGAGGCACATAGATATGTAGGGAATGGAGGGATATGGATCACATGCAGGCAGAGGAGATTAACTTGGCAGCATCTTATGTAGCATGGATGCCACAAGGTTGGCTGGGGGAGGAGCCCCCGGGGCACGAAGACTGAGCGGGGGCCGGGTGAGACGATAGACAATGGTTTGCGGGTCAATGTGCATCGGTGAAGAACTCCACATGGATGACAAACTTTAGACTTGAATCGTGAAAAATGGCGACTCTTGTATACTGTCTCAGTGTACTATTCCAGTACACTTTACTTAACTATTTTCGACCCTGTGTCCAGTAATATTCTTCCTGAATTGTACACAAAAATAATGATTTCACTGTTCCTCAGTACATGTGACCATTAAGTACCATTGTTCAGCACGGATATGGTGGCTGAATGGCCTGTTATTAATGCTGTTCTGTTCCAAGTTCTAGGTTGCCGGATTGTCATTTTAACCCAATTGATTCAGCAATGCTTCCGAATCAACCTTGGCCTGTATGTGCTGTCATGGATACCTGCCTTTTGAAATAGTCTAGAAAGTTACAAACTCCATTTTACTCAAGTGGAAAGCCAAGCAGACACAATAGATCCACAATCTTGGCGTAAGTAGGGGGAGGTAATAACTCAATAATTGCCAGTAATGATCAGGTATAAACAGACTGCTGGAGTACTTCCGCAAGTCAAGCAGCATCTCTGTAGAAAAGGACTCGTCTGCAGAAGGGTCTCGACTCGAAACATCACCTATTCCTTTTCTCCAGAAGTGGCTTTCTGACATGCTGAGTTACTCCAGCATTTTGTGTCTATCTTTTCTGCTCATGTACAGTATTATTGGAGTCAGCTGGATAGCGCTTGAATGAAAGGTTTTCAGTGTAGCTTGGTGCCCAGGACAATAATAAACCAATACTAATACATGAGAATCAAGGCTGTGACTGTCTGCCTGATGCTCCTCTCTACTAAGTTTTAGAACTCCAGCACAAATACTGTTTCTCTTGAGGCTTAGTTGATTTTCAGGGGTCGGGTACTTTTCGGCACCGCCGTTTCGGAACCGCTGTTTCACACGCAAAAAGAGGTGCAACGTGCTGGAGTAATTTGATGGGCCAGGCACTCCATGCCTTTTTTTTTTACATTGATGTGAAATTAATACCAGTTTACACCAATGTTAATGCTGGAATAATAATTAATCTTCTACTAGGTCTTCTACTAAAGTGCAAGAGTATTTACTGTGCACTGTCTTACGGTGCTATGGTAAAACAATGTTGCTCTGCACATGATGGTTAATTCATACATTGTCGGTACAGGTTTACCTTGGTGTTAATGTTTTCTTAATATGAACATTGTTTAAGATGGGATGGTAATTCAGCACAATATAATAGTATGAAGCTTGTTTTTAAACAACGCCCTGAAACTAAGGTTCTTGTGACGGGTCGGGTACTTTTCGACGCTGCCGAAACGGCGGCGCCAAATGGTACCATTCCGGTTTTTTAGCTGATTTATGGTCTTCACAACCTTTTCTTGGTCTGAGGCACAAACCCTCATGAAACAGGGCTGGAATCTTTAACTTGTCATTCCATCTACAAACTGCTGCTGTCATATCCAGCTGCCGCGCTAGTTCATCAAACAAATTCTTAAAAAATCGAAGTTTATCTTCAAAGAATATTTGGAATACACGATGGAGAAGTGTGGTATGAAAGAATTGAGAACTGTAAGAAAGCACGTCGAGATTTATAAAGTGTATTTATAGGAAGGCGAACCAAGGGAGCATCCAATGGTTACACAAGAGACGTGTAGGAAGGAACTTCAGATGCTGGTTTAAACCGAAGATAGACACATAATGCTGGAGTAACTCATTGGGACAGGCAGCATCTCTGGAGACAAGGAATGGGTGACATTTCGGGTCGAATGCCAGGATGGTAATTACACCCATTCCTTCTCTCCAGAGATGCTGCCTGTCCCGCTGGGCTACTCCAGCTTTTTGCGTCCATCTTCAATGTAAACCAGCATCTGCAGTTCTTTCCAACACATGCAGGTGCTTTAATCTTCGAGCAAAATTCCAATGGTTCCCTCTGTTACTGTGCGTGCCCTCAAAACCATACTCTACAATCAAAGGGCCACTGTACCAGGAACATTGGCAATCGGGCAAACAAAGATCAGAGAAGGTGGTGGTGGATTTGTCAAACCCTAAGACCATGAATGGAAATTAAAAATCTTTCAACGAACCTTGAATTTTAGGAGAATAGTCAAGGAATTGGAAACAATAAATCTGATTTTTATAAAGGCCGCTGGCACAATGGATTATAGATCAGTGAGGTGAAGGTCAGATGCTGGTAGATTACGAGCAATGGAGGATGTCAGCAAAGATACAGTGATAGTCTCATGTAGTGTAAAAACAGGCCCTTCGGCCCAACTTGCCCAGGCCGACCAACATCTACATTCCCCGCCTGCCTGGACTTAGCCCATATCTGAAGAAGGGTCTCGACCCAAAACATCACCCATTCCTTCCCTCCAGTGACGCTGCCTGTCCCGCTGAGTTACTCCTGCATTTTGTGCCTATCTTCCTCTTAACCTATCCTATCCTTGTACCTGTCTAAATGTTTCTTAAATGTTGCGATAGTGCCTGCCTCTACTACCTCCCTATTTCATGTCATTCCGTATATCCACCATCCTTTGTGTAAAAAAAGTTGGAATAGGAGAAGCTCAATGAGGAGTTGACAGGTTTGAAAAAGGATCTGCCTGGCCAGACCGGAGGGGGACAGTCTCTTGGCTTCACACCACCACTGCTGACACTAGCAATAAATTGAAATGAGAAATTTCATGTAGTGACAAAACGTTGGCATTTTCACAAGGGCACGTTAGCCAGAGCAGTTCAATCCAAATAACAGCTGAAGACAGGAGCCCAACAAATAGCTCAAATCAGGCTGAAGAAGGGTCCCGACCCAAAAAATATTTGGCCCTCTGAGTTATTCCAGCATTTTGTGTTTTTTTAAAATATTTTAACATCTGCAGTTCCTTGTAGCTCAAATGTTTTGGGGAAAGAAGACACAAAGTGCTGGAGTAACTATCGGTCATGACCAAGGGCTACTCCATTCTGAAGAAGGTTCCCGACATGAAATGTCACCTATCCATATTCTCCTGAGATGCAGCCTGATCTACTGAGTTACTCCATAGCACTCTGCAGTTTCTTGTTTGTATATCTCTCAATTGGTTTGGGTTAGACACAAACTGCTGGAGTAACTCAGCGGGTCAAGCAGCATCTCTGGAGAAAAGCAACAGGTGATGTTTCGGGTCAGAACCCTTCGTTGGCTTCTTCCGAACAGAAACGTCACCTATAGTAAAGGAACAAAATTGTAACATTTGCCCAAGTGT